>NC_089755.1:31291242-31328742 GCF_040412425.1 Macrobrachium rosenbergii
CTTAGGAGAGCTGTTAATCAGCTCAGTGTTTTGTTAAACTAAGGTATACTTAAATTTTACACAGTATGTGGAATTGATTATAGATTTAACATATCTACCAAGTTTATTTGTCACTTTTGATATTAATAAAATAAAAAAATGGATTAATGTGTACATATTAATTCTACAGTTTCTCTACTCGAAGGTCGGCTTTAGCAATCTTTTGCGAAACCTTCTCTGTCCTTTTTAGACTCATTTTCTTTCTTAGAGAATAACAAACATTGTCCTTTCGTTGCTTTGCATGTAGTTTGCATTTCTGTTTCCGTTTGTCAGGGTGAGTCTCGTTCGTTTGTTTGCTGACTGAATTATTCATGCCAGAAATACACCTCTTGGGACCACGTCGTTTTAATGTGAGTAAAGCCAGGAACATTCACGCAACATATCTCATCTCCTTCTTTCTCTCTGTTTTTCTTCTTTTTTCCCTATTTCCAGCATTAGCTTTACGGTGACAACCGTGTTATGTATTTTTTGTTTCAAATATATAAGTCGCAATTTATACGAAAATTATTTTTTTATTGTAAATGTATGTTTTAATTAATTTGGATTCACAGAACGTGATTCGCCCTTTGTAATTGAAATGAGGTAATTTTAATTTCCGTGACGATCTTGATATATATTTTCACATACATGAGTATGTTGTATTTCAATACACCCCTATTGCACAGGCAGATAATATAAAGGAGATAAGAAAAATTCATATATCGAAGTATCAGCGAGAATGTAGTCTCTTTTGTTACTGATGCCAAATGAATTCATTGTGGTATGTATTATCTTGTACTTGAAATAAAACGGTATTTTTAAGGAAAAGTATTTTCCTTCAAGTACCGATGCACACATGGCTTCCACAACCCGCCAGCCGTACTTTTCCAGTCTTCATGACGGATAAACAAAACCTCTACAATACTGCTATATTCATTCATTCCTAAGCCGACAACTGTTTTGACCATCTATTGTCTTCTTCGAGGCTAATCTAGGTTCACAATAGCATAACATTCTAACATATAGCAGAGTTCGACGAGGTGTTACCTATAATTTCTATATTTCTAGGTCTTAGAATTAAAAGGCTTTTATGAAAACCTTTCAAAGCAAGTCGGTGCGAATAATGTTTATTCATAACTATTTATGTGAAATTTTCTTACAAACATCTGTCAAAGCAGGTCAGCGGTATTTTTTTTGTTGTATATGTCGTATTTATTTTGTTGCATTCCAGAATTTTTAACGAAACTGTTAAATAAAACTAACAGTTTGCTCGCAAAATCTTTTTCATTCATGCAAGTGTTGTAACCTTCCCGTTGTCAATTTTATTTGATTATGTTACTGATTGATGCGACGCTATAAAAGATGTAAGATTGAATGAATATTGAATGAAAAATTAATTTGATGATTTTATCAGTAAAAATGTTTTTTGATAGATCACATAACGCCCAGCACTGGTAAGTTTTCCCATTCGACCCGAACGTGTTCATTTAGTATAAATATTTTAGGGAATCAGATAAGTAATTCAATTCCTGTTAAGATATTTTACCTTTCCAATTCTGTTAAATTATATTATATATATATATATATATATATATATATATATATATATATATATATATATATATATATATATATATTACTAAAAGGCCCTCATTCAAACTGGATGGTATCTAATGGAGTTTTTATTCAAAAAGTTACAAGCTTTCTTGGACAAACAGTCCACATTATCAAGTATCCGTACAATGAGCAAACGCAGTCCGGCTGTATTTATATCTGTGTTGGTACTTTTAATCCTATAATCGCCTAGCTCTTCCTGTGTGACCTCCACCCTCTCTTGACCTTGGTCTTTCTCTGATCCTGGTTCCAGATGTCCGTTTTCCGTGCGTTCTCTTGCGTTTTTCTTTGTTTCCTTGCTACTGTGGAGTATACGATTTTTCTAGATATGCTGTCTTCAAAGCCGTTTCCGGTGTTCCCTGCCATCGTGTTGTTGGCGCAAGTTATGAAAGGCACGTTCTCTACAACCAGTCTAGATGTTTTGTTAATTGTTCCTGTACAGAAAACTCATATTTTCCCAGTCTATTCTGTGATCATTTCCCAACAGTGTTTGGCAACTGCCGACGTCTGTTATCAATGCCTTATGTTCTGCAGATGTTGTTTGCTTCGCTCTTTACATGATTTGCCAGTTTCGCCATAGTACCCTTCTTCACAGTCTAGACACGCTGCCATATAAGCCCCCCTCTAATCTCTTCCCCCTCTACCGACTTTTTTGTTTCTAACTGTTTTATTCTAATGGTGTTTTTGTAGCTGCCTTCAGTTTGAAATTGTTTGACACTTCCCATTGATGGGAAGCTAAATAATTTCAAATTGATAGGCAGCTACAAAAACACCATTAGAAATAAAATAGTTAGAAAAACAAAAGTCGGCAGAGGGGGAAGAGATTAGAGGGGGGGTTTATATGGCAGCGTGTCTAGACTGTGAAGAAGGGTACTATGGTGAAACTGGCAAATCATGTAAAGAGCGAAGCAAACAACATTTGCAGAACATAAGGCATTATAATCAGGCGTCGGCAGTTGCCAAACACTGTTGGGAAAATGATCACAGAATAGACTGGGAAAATATGAGTTTTCTGTACAGGAACACCAACAAACATCTAGACTGGTTGTAGAGAACGCCTTCATAACTTGCGCCAACAACACGATGGCAGGGAACACCGGAAACAGCTTTGAAGACAGCATATCTAGAAAAATCGTATACCCACAGTAGCAAGGAAACAAAGAAAAACGCAAGAGAACGCACGGAAAACGGACATCTGGAACCAGGGATCAGAGAAAGACCAAGGTCAAGAGAGGGTGGAGGTCACACAGGAAGAGCTAGAAGGCGATTATAGGATTAAAAGTACCCAGCACACAGATATATATACAGCCGGACCATGCGTTTGCTCATTGTACGGATATTTGATAATGTGGACTGTTTGTCCAAGAAAGCTTGTAACTTTTGAATAAAAACTCCATTAGATACCATCCAGCTTGAATAGGTCCTTTTAGTAATTCTACTAATGCACAGAACAATTGTGTATGTGATAAAAGTTTAATATATATATATATATATATATATATATATATATATATATATATATATATATATATATATATATATATATATATATATATATATATATATATATATATATATATATATATATATATATATATATATATGTAATTCTAATAGCCACAATGCCCTCTTCTCGAATTCTTGCTTTTTGGATATGCTTGTAACTGCATGAGTTCGAAAATATCCAGACGGAAGAAATTGAAGAGCCTGTGAATAGCGGTCGCGAGATTCGATTCTCGCGACCGCTATTCACAGGCTCTTCAATTCTTCCGTCTGGATATTTTCGGCTTGCAGTTACAAGCATATCCAAAAAGCGAAGAATTGAGAAGTTAGAGGGCATTGTGGCTATTAGAATTACATATGTGTCTGGTAAAAGTGACCAGTAGATTCTACACATACACACATATATATATATATATATATATATATATATATATATATATATATATATATATATATGTGTGTAATTCTAATAACCACAATGCCCTCTAACTTCGCTAATTCTCGCTTTTTTGATATGCTTGTAACTACGAAGCCGATATCCAAAGGGAAGAATGAAGGCCTGTGACGGCCGGCCGCGGAAGCGAACCCCGAGTTACCCAATCACAAGGAGGTCACGTTGCCCACTAACCACGAGAAGGATAAAGTCTATCACCTCTCGTACATATATATACCTGTCGTTTTCAGATATATTCATTAGAGCTGGAATAGACCCATCCCCTCACCATCGTAGCCAAGTGGGCAATCGTTTTTATTGCTTTTTTAGGCTGAAATATATATGCAGAATCTACTGGTCACTTTTACAGACACATATGTAATTCTAATAGCCACAATGCCCTCTTAACTTCGCTAATTCCTCGCGCTTTTTGGATATGCTTGTAACTGCAAGCCGATATCAAAGGGAAGAATAGAGAGAAGAGCCTGTGACGGCCGGCCGCGGGAAGCGAAACGAGTTACCTTAATCACAAGGAGGTCACGTTGCCCACTAACCACGAAGGATAAAAGTCTATCACCTCTGTTACATATATATACCTGTCGTTTTCAGATATATTCATTAGAGCTGGAATAGACCCATCCTCACCACATCGTAGTAAAGTGGGCAATCGTTTTTATTGCTTTTTTAGGCTGAAATAATATGCAGAATCTACTGGTCACTTTTACCAGACACATATGTAATTCTAATAGCCACAATGCCCTCTTAACTTCCTTCAATTCCTCGCGCTTTTTGGATATGCTTGTAACTGAAGCCGATATCCAAAGGGAAGAATGAAGAGCCTGTGACGGCCGGCCGCAGGAAGCGAACGAGTTACCTTAATCACAAGGGAGGGTCACGTTGCCCACTAACCACGAGAAGGATAAAGTCTATCACCTCTCGTACATATATATATACCCTGTCGTTTTCAGATATATTCATTAGAGCTGGAATAGACCCATCCTCACCATCGTAGCCAAGTGGGCAATCGTTTTTATTGCTTTTTTTAGGCTGAAATATATATGCAGAATCTACTGGTCACTTTTACCAGACACATATGTAATTCTAATGGCCACAATGCCCTCTTAACTTCGCTAATTCCTCGCTTTTTTGGATATGCTTGTAACTGAAGCCGATATCAAAGGGGAAGAATGAAGAGCCTGTGACGGCCGGCCGCGGAAAGCAGGCAACCCGAGTTACACCTAATCACAAAGGAGTCACGTTGCCCACCTAACCACGAGAAGGATAAAGTCTATCACCTCTCGTACATATATATACCTGTCGTTTTCAGATATATTCATTAGAGCTGGACCATCCTCACCATCGCAGCCAAGTGGGCAATCGTTTTTATTGCTTTTTTTAGGCAATCGTTTTATTGCTTTTTTTTTAGGCTAAAAAAAAGCAATAAAAACGATTGCCCACAACTACGATGGTGAGGATGGGTCTATTCCAGCTCTAATGAATATATCTGAAAACGACAGGTATATATATGTACGAGAGGTGATAGACTTTTATCCTTCTCGTGGTTAGGTGGGCAACGTGACCTCCTTGTGATTAAGGTAACTCGGGTTCGCTTCCCGCGGCCGGCCGTCACAGGCTCTTCATTCTTCCCCTTTGGATATCGGCTTCGCAGTTACAAGCATATCCAAAAAGCGCGAGGAATTAGCGAGATTAAGAGGGCATTGTGGCTATTAGAATTACATATGTGTCTGGTAAAAGTGACCAGTAGATTCTGCATATATATTTCAGCCTAAAAAAAGCAATAAAAAACGATTGCCCACTTGGCTACGATGGTGAGGATGGGTCATTTCCAGCTCTAATGAATATATCTGAAAACGACAGGTATATATATGTACGAGAGGTGATAGACTTTTTATCCTTCTCGTGGTTAGTGGGCAACGTGACCTCCTTGTGATTAAGGTAACTCGGAGTTCGCTTTCCGCGGCCGGCCGTCACAGGCTCTTCATTCTTCCTTTTGATATCGGCTTCGTAGTTACAAGCATATCAAAAAAGCGCGAGGAATTAGCGAAGTTAAGAGGGCATTGTGGCTATTAGAATTACATATGTGTCTGGTAAAGTGACCAGTAGATTCTGCATATATATTTCAGCCTAAAAAAGCAATAAAAACGATTGCCCACTTGGCTACGATGGTGAGGATGGGTCTATTCCAGCTCTAATGAATATATCTGAAAACGACAGGTATATATATGTACGAGAGGTGATAGACTTTTATCCTTCTCGTGGTTAGGTGGGCAACGTGACCTCCTTGTGATTAAGGTAACTCTGGTTCGCTTCCCGCGGCCGGCCCGTCACAGGCTCTTCATTCTTCCCTTTGGATATCGGCTTCGTAGTTACAAGCATATCCAAAAAGCGCGAGGAATTAGCGAAGTTAAGAGGGCATTGTGGCTATTAGAATTACATATGTGTCTGGTAAAAGTGACCAGTAGATTCTGCATATATATTTCAGCCTAAAAAAGCAATAAAAACGATTGCCCACTTGGCTACGATGGTGAGGATGGGTCTATTCAGCTCTAATGAATATATCTGAAAACGACAGGTATATATATGTACGAGAGGTGATAGACTTTTATCCTTCTCGTGGTTAGGTGGGCAACGTGACCTCCTTTGTGATTAAGGTAACTCGGGTTCGCTTCGCGGCCGGCCGTCACAGGCTCTTCATTCTTCCTTTGGATATCGGCTTGCAGTTACAAGCATATCCAAAAAAGCGCGAGGAATTAGCGAAGTTAAGAGGGCATTGTGGCTATTAGAATTACATATGTGTCTGGTAAAAGTGACCAGTAGATTCTGCATATATATTTCAGCCTAAAAAAAAGCAATAAAAACGATTGCCCACTTGGCTACGATGGTGAGGATGGGTCTATTCCAGCTCTAATGAATATATCTGAAAACGACAGGTATATATATGTACGAGAGGTGATAGACTTTTATCCTTCTCGTGGTTAGGTGGGCAACGTGACCTCCTTGTGATTAAGGTAACTCGGGTTCGCTTCCCGCGGCCGGCCGTCACAGGCTCTTCATTCTTCCCTTTGGATATCGGCTTCGTAGTTACAAGCATATCCAAAAAAGCGCGAGGAATTAGCGAAGTTAAGAGGGCATTGTGGCTATTAGAATTACATATGTGTCTGGTAAAAGTGACCAGTAGATTCTGCATATATATATATATATATATATATATATATATATATATATATATATACATATATATATATATATATATATATATATATATATATATATATATATTTTATTAAAATATATATATATATGTGTGTGTGTGTGTGTGTGTGTGTTTTTAAAAAAATAACTGAATAATTTCATCAGATCTTCGGGTCTAAGTAGGAAAGTCAACAGAGTCAGGCGTATAATAATATAATCTGTCAGAAACATCGCTTCATGAGAACGTAGCTAAATTTGTTTAAAATCTCATAATTTTAGAGACCGGAATGAATAGTGTCGGTTCATTTCGAAAACGATATACCTTGGATCTTTTCAGAAGCTCAGTTTATAAATATAAACTTTTATAGAGATGAAACCAAAATGCTTTAGGTTTTAGGCGCTATTCATACTTTCGTATTGAGAAAAAAATTATGAACTTAAGCTTTAAAACAAAACAAAAAGTAATATATCACAGCATTTCATAGCAGTAAAAATCACAACCGTTATGCGTAAAGCACGTTAGAAATACATTAAGTTTATAAAGTATAAACATTGTATATCTAAAAATCCATTTTGAAAGACGATACCATAAAACATTTCCAGATTTTTGGTAAATAGCTGAAACAAGGAATTGATTGGTCAGCTGTATTATTTCCCTAATTCACTAACACTCTTTCATTGCAGTATCTGTAAAAATATTGTCACTAAACAAAGTTTACTGTGTTGTTTGTCAGTTGTGACCTGACAACCTAATTACAATATAACATTTGAGAAAGGGAAAATAAATTTTGTGTTCAATGACGACATTTTTGCCCGATATTCGTTCTCATGTCAGGTAGAAATTGTCATTCCATTTGATCTTGTCACCGGAACTCAGTCCATCGATTGCATGCAAATCACAATCCTCTTATTGTTAATTATTCACAGCTCATTATGCCTAACCTGCTGCATGGTGCTATCCGTTGATAAGCTCTCGATAATGGGGTGGGAGTTTATTTCTTAGTGCTTGGAACTACAAGCACTTCCTTCATAAGTTGCTGAACTTGGTTTCGCTCGCTAGTTTGAGGATTATGACCTCTAGACTTATCATTAAACATATATGAAAGCTCAGACCGGATCTTGCATCTCTTATGATTCGTCCATTTCAATTTTATGCTATCATTCACTTAGTATGAAACTGTGCATTTGGCATTTCTTCCGATTTTTTAAACTTTTTAAACTACCATTTCACTGATTGATTTTAGTGATTTTTCGTTTGGCCAGTTTTTTTTTTTTCTTGTGAGGCTTTTAAACCATCACTTCAGTTCATATGGAACTTTGGAGCTTGCGTAGTTTTAGCTTTAAACAGTCATTTTATTCCTTAAGAAAATTACAGAACTTTTATTTTTTCTGGTTTTCATTGACCTGTAAACTATAATTCATTTCATATGAAAGGATGGAAACTTTCGTTTTTTCTCCTTGTGTTACTTGTCTTTTAAAGTATTTCCATATGTATGAGAGTTACTGAACATGTATTTTTAGTTTTCTGTAAAAGAAAACTATTGCCTGACTTTGTCTGTCCTTCCGCACTTTTTCTGTCCGCCCTCAGATCTTAAAAACTACTGAAGCTAGAGGGCTGCAAATTGGTATGTTGATCATCCACCCTCCAATCATCAAACATACCAAATTGCAGCCCTTTAGTCTCAGTAGTTTTTGTTTTATTCAAGGTTAAAGTTAGCCATAATCATGCGTCTGGCAACGCTATAGGACAGGCCACCACCCGGCCGTGGTTAAAGTTTCATGGGACGCTGCTCAAACAGCATTATGCCGAGACCATCGAAAGATAGATCTATTTTCGGCGGTTTTGATTAGGCTATACGCTGTACAGAAACTCGATTGCGCCGAAGAAACTTCGGCGCATTTTTTACTTGCTCTGTATGCATTAATTTTATTCTATCATTTCATGTCATATGAGAGTTCTTGCTAGAGTAACATAATCGCCAAGCTATTTCTCTTCGTGCGAAGTTCCCGAATCCTGCGTTTCTCTTGCTGATGTCATCCGTCATTCAGTGTATTGCTTTGGACCTTGCTTAGTATGAAGGGTTCTGCATACAAAGAATTACACCTTCCCGAACTTTTTGCTCTGTTAGCACTTGCCATCTGCAGCTTTCCTCAGCAGATGAATGGAAGTGATCAATGAGTGGTGTAGTCAGTAGGGCATGAGGCTGAGCTCAAACAAAACAACGACTTTCTGGACTTGATAAGCTCAGACAATGCTGCAACTCCAGTGGTCGTTTGCATAGATAACACTGTGCTTCATGACTGCATGTCCGACAGTGCTTGATGTCACCGGAAACCCCAAAACTTCTTTGTCGCATGAATTAGGGATGAACCGTTTGTTTTTCTCTATAAGTTGATAGTCAATTATTCATATGCAACTTTAGTATTGTGATTTAAAGCTCAATATTCCGCACATTCTTGTGATTGTAACCTGTCCTGGAATTTACAAGGGTTTAGTCATTGCTTAGCTCTTAAGCCTCAGAAATACCTGACACACGAAGGAGAGACACTTAGTACCCAGAGAAATGATGGCTATAATATAAAAAAAAACTATAAAAAAAGACATTGAAACAAAAGAACACCTCAGCACCGTTTTTCATCTTTGAGGAAACATTAAACGACCAACATTTATCCCTGCTTCCACCCAATCCCCGAAACTCTCTCTCTCTCTCTCTCTCTCTCTCTCTCTCTCTCTCTCTCTCTCTCTCTCTCTCTCTCTCTCTCCCCTCCTCTGATAGATGACAAGCGAGAGCGAAAGATGCCCTTTGTAACATCATTATTCATTCTGTTGTCTAAACGCTGAGAGCGATTCCCATCCGTCTTGCTCAGTGCCAACACCTCATCTACTGCTGCAATGCTTCAGGGAGGGATAAATCTTGGGATGATTCTTTCCTGGCAACGTTTCCGCTGGAAAACGTTCATTTCTGTTTATTTTCCACATTTGATCAGCTCATATGTTTCTTTCATTCGGAACTTGAATCCCCGGGCGATTTCTGTAGTGATGATTATTTTCACGAGCTGTTTCGTTAACTTTTAAGCGTGTATGCATGTATGTATGCCAACAGAACACCGGAGTAGATAATGCAATAAGCTCTGTAGCCGCAATTATATTCAGTTAAATTACTCGCATACAGATCAGAAACTAGATATTAGTTTGCGTATAGTCTCATTCATACACATACATCTACATTTATTAATAAACACACACACATATATATACATATACATATATATATATATATATATATATATATATATATATATATATATATATATATATATATATATATATATATATATATATATATATATATATATATATACATATATATATATATATATATATATATATATATATATATATATATATATATATATATATATATATATATATGTGTGTGTGTGTGTGTGTGTGTGTGTGTGTGTGTGTGTGTGTGTGTGTGTATTACAGATAGATATATTATCTTTATCTGTATTCACATATACCACTTCTGTATCAGTCTGTTTGCCTTTCTGTCTATCTCTACAACTGTATCTCTTATAACTGCGTCTCTTATTTTATACAAAGATGGCCGTGAAAAAAAGGTCATAGATTTAGTTTTCGCCCTACTGTCAGAGCCGTCCTACATCTTTTCTTTTATTTACTAAAATCTAAGTGGATCTCGCCCTGAAATTGTATTATTAAAAACTAATCCAGAGAACCAAATTTCATTTTTGCATTTTAAATTTGCCCTCCTATGCATCGAAACATAATATATTAGGTTTGCTGTATTTATTATTTTTTCTAATTAAGCTCCAGAAGCACCATTTTCGTACTTCTGTTTCTTTTTTTCCTGTGGTGGTAAGATTTGTATGGATTGTTAATTTCATGTTGTCAAAAGGAAAATGGCTCTTCCATTTTACAAAATTTCCACTTATCGCTAAATATAATGAAGGAATCGTATTTTATGAAAATATTCTCGAGTTAGCATCGCTAAATTTCATGAAGGAATCATATTCTATGGAAATATCTTCGAGTTAGTGTGGGAAAAGTCTTTATTGATGTTCCACATGTAAATGAGCTGAATACTGTCTTATGGCGTATATGTATTTTACGTAGTAATTCTGAAATTTCAGTGGTGATGGCATGGTCCCCTCAGAAATATCATGGCGTGAAATTATCTTTGAGTTGAATAAATTATCATAGAGGTAGCAAAAGAGGGTCCCTTTCAGTGCCATTTGAGGTAAGGCGGTGATTCAATTTTATTTTGTACGAATTATTTTCATGTCGCAGTTCTGGAAGAGTTAACTTTCCCAAATTCAGAATTTACACATTTGGACAATATATATATATATATATATATATATATATATATATATATATATATATATATATATATATATATATATATATATATATATATATATATATATATAATATATACAGACAGACAGAGACACCTTTGATCATTAAAGCATCAATTTCACTCAACTGTACAGCACAGTTAAGTGGATTTTTCTTTTAAATAATAATACTCTTGTTTCCATTACGTGATGGACATCCATGGGAGAGCAAAGAATTTTCCCGCAGCGGCACGGTAATTCCATTTCCGTTATTCTGGCAGATGATTTCCTCTACGTCTGCAGCAGGGAGCAAAGTCACGGCAAAGAAATTTATTCCTTCCAAGATAATTAACAACGCTGGACCTGAGCCAAGCGCCGAGGCTCGAAATCCGACAAAGCATTTAACAACCAGGAGAGAAAACAAATCGAGACCACAAACGACATTAATTTTCCCCTCTTGTTAATTCAAAAATAATTCTGGGAAGTTTTCGTGATGCCTGGGACATTTTTGACAGATCATTCACGCCAAGAATGGTTTTCTCTTTACTGAAATTGGTGACGATTGTTGAGTTTTGAAACACGTGTCTTGTGTTCATTTTTTCAAAAATAATTTTTGGAACTGTGTTCCTATTTGAGACATTGATGGTGCCCTGAACGTTTTGAAAAACCTCCCTATGCTCAATTCAACAACAATTTGTGAGGATTTTTCCCAGCATAGGAATTGTCCAGATGTGTAAATTTTGAATTTGGTAAAATTAACTCTTCCAGAATTGCTACATGAAAATAATCCGTAAAAAATGAAATTGAATCACCGCCTTACCTCAAATGGCACTGAAAGGGACCCTGTTTTGTTACCTCTATGATTATTCAACTTAAAGATAATTTCACGCCATGATATTTCTGGGGGGGACCATGTCATCACCACTGAAATTTCAGAATTGCTATGTAATATACATATATGTTGTAAGACGGTATTCAGTTCATTTACATGTGGAACATCAGGAAAGACTTCTCCCACACTAACTCAGAAAATATTTTCATAAAATAAATATATATATTATATATATATATATATATATATATATATATATATATATATATATTATATATATATATATATATATATATATATATATATATATATATATATATATATATATATATACATATATATAATATATATATATATGTATATTACATATACATATTACATATATATATATATATATATATATATATATATATATATATATATATATATATATATATATATATATATATATATATATATATATATCAATCAAACAAATGCACGGTTTACTATGCATAGTTTACTGCTCAGTGAGGGTAGTCATTCAAACATTTTCTGTGATTGCTGCTTACTAAATAATATATACAATTTAGAGACCACCTCTGAGAACTGGTGCAGATTAGTAAATAGTATGGTCAGTTGCTATGTAGCTGAAATTAGCAAAAGCTTGACCTCTTTGATTTACTATGCCCAGCGAATATTTTAAGTAATGACTGGATTTCTTCTTTGAAAAAATAATCTAATGCTGCCCTGAAAGCTAAGATCCCATCCCACCAATCCAACCCCAGTTCTAAAAAGATGGGTGTTCCAATTCCAAGCATTTCGCACTTCTATTTTTGGATATTAGCTGTTTTCCAGAACTTTCACCGTGAAATAGGCTTCCTAACAAAGATGGTCTCCTTTTTATCAACGTTCTGAACTATAAATTACTGGCCTTGATTCACTCAAAAAACATCATTAGAATTCGACCCTGGTGCCATTTATAAATTATATCGTATGGTGAAACGGATCAAGTAACGAACCTTCAACTCCCAAGGGTTTATGATTAATTCAGCCGAAGGCAGACTTGAAATAAATTTCACCTATTGTGAAGCTTGTTTTGTACTGTATAGAACTAGTTAGGTCTGAAAAGACTCGACAAATGCCATTTGATGTAATGAGCACGCAGGCCGTCATAAGGAAATTTCACATTGAAGTACACATATACTATTTAAGGATTAGCATTTTATCACTACTGTAAAGTACAAACTTAAGTTATAAGACGTATGTTCTGATATCTTTCGTGACTGTTTCCTTTTAATATAGAGTCCATTACTCCTAAATTCACGTCAATGGCAAATGAAATTCACGTCAATGGCAAATGAAATGTTGAAATGAAATTTCAATGCAAATGAAATTACTCATCAAATGTCAATGGCAAATGAAATTCACGTCAAAAAACTAAATGTTTTCTTAATTAATCGTAACAAAAACTAAATGTTTCTTAATTAAAAAAGAATACTTAAGAAAGTCTCAAGTTAGTTATTTCCCGTCAGTTTCTGGTCAGTCGTGATAAATTGTGATAATTATAATGAGGAATGTTGTTCATCCACTTTTTATTAGGTAAGCCATTACGCCCGGGAATGTTTAATGTCCATTTACATCCCTTTACCGGGAAACCTTTGCACGGCCTTTAGGAGTTTCTTGTAAACAGTTTTATTTGTCAAGGCGTAAAAACTAATGGGCAGGAGAGGCCACGGTAAATGAAAAGCACACATGTGGAGCACACTCCAAACACGTATCTGAATTCAAAGGGTTCGAAGAATGTTTATTTCATTTATGGTTATTTCTCTAAGGGATGTTTTATAACGACATAAATTCGGCTGTAAAAAGGGAATTTTCCTTGCTAGCATTATTCTGTCGGAAAACAAAAAGAAATTTTCACAGCGAATATAAATGCTTGTTCTCATATTTCGTTTGGGGTACATCTAGAAAATGAAAGTAAAAAAAGCATTTTTCGTTTGCATGGTATAATTAGAATGTTTATGGACATGTAAATGTTGCCATGTGATTTTTTCATTTCCGTTTATCACACTACTTTGTTACGCAATTAATCTTGCACACATACATGCAGTATATATATATATATATATATATATATATATATATATATATATATATATATATATATATATATATATATATATATATATATATATAATTGTCAATCAGTTATGGAGAATTGTGACCTACAGTGAATTAGCGACTCTTTTCATAGTCATTTTCAATGCTTATGATTTATAGTTGAAAGCCACTATTGTGATCTTGTTAGAAATGAATTCAAATAATTTGAGTCTGTTACTTATGAATGCTATAGAAGAATATATGCTTTAACGGCCTAGAAGAAGAAGAAGAAGAAGAAGAAGAAGAAGAAGAAGAAGAAGAAGAAGAAGAAGAAGAAGAAGAAGAAGAAGAAGAAGAAGTGGGACCTCCTTATAATTATGCAGTGTGGTTACAGCGGCTCCCACCTTACGTGATTAATGATCGTCTTCCTGTTTCGCCTTTGAAATGCTTAAGATTAATTCAGTCCCGGGGCAGATTTATTGTTGGAAATCTTTGCTTCAGTCACGCCTCGTATATCAAACCCATAGCAAAGATTCATTTCTCACTTTACCTCTCAAGCAGGACGCGAGAAAGGGAGGCCTCTCCTGATGAGTACAATTAATCACAACGAACTACACCTATCGAAAACTCATTAGGAGTCTTGTTTAATTATAGATTAATGGAGTATTGTGCGAATTAATTCCAAAATGGCCCGAAATTCCGAGCCCCCTTCAGTCATTCGTCATGATGATGGTGGTAAAATTTGAAAGATTTGGAGTGGAATATTTTCATCTGTTTATGCGATTTTTTCCAGGAGGCAGCCACAGAACATCGCTACTTGCTTATGGAATATAACGCTTCTAAGTGCAAAAGAAAGAAATCGTAAACTGAGTCACAAATGAGCTGAGATACTTTTTTGAGAGTAAAAATGTAAAGTGAGTACTTCATTTACCACCACCTTTTTGTGACTTGGATATCTTATGTATATTGTGTAAGGTTTAGAGTTATTTTTTCAGAACAATCGTTCACAGATTGTTCCC
Organism: Macrobrachium rosenbergii; assembly: GCF_040412425.1. NCBI lineage: Eukaryota > Metazoa > Arthropoda > Malacostraca > Decapoda > Palaemonidae > Macrobrachium > Macrobrachium rosenbergii. The sequence continues at coordinate 31,306,319 of NC_089755.1, forward strand.
TTGTTGTGGGTGTTGTCTCCTTACCCGGTGGTGGTTTCTTATTTTTTTGTGTGTGTGTGTATGAAGTTGACGTCTGTCGCCTTTGTGTTGATAGCGACAGTCATGTTTGGGATGACTTTGTTAAGCAACAGGCATGGGTTGCCTGTTGACTTCAGCAGCTTGATGATTTTTAACCAGACTTGACTCACTTGTAAATATTTATATAAGTTATTAAAATAAATTAGTTTTAAGGTGCTTCAGTGGTTTTGTTATACTCTTTCCTCTGTGGTTTGTCGCGATTGCTGCCAGTCAGTTCTGCCCCATTCTTTTGTTTTGATTTTTGGAACCTGTGGAACCATGGCTGGTTCATTACAATGGCGACCTTTCCAGGATTGGTTCTGTTTTGGCCGGTGGGGTTGTGGCGCTTCGGGGGGGGAGTGTAAAAAAAAAACTTGTGCAATTTTTTTCTCCTGGGTAAGGTGGTGTAAGATTTAGAGTTTTTTTTTTAGAACAATCGTTCACAGATTGTTCCCATGTTATGGATGTTGTCTCCTTACCTGTTGGTGTTTTTTTTGTCCTAGTCATTACAACAGCATAGCGATAATCCTACTGTAATATTCTGAGTAATGACTTTTTCCTCGAGAGCATGGCAGCATGGTGACTTTGTTAAGCAGCAGGCATGAGTTGCCTGTTGACTTCAGCAGCTTAATGATTCTACCGTAATCGTCTGGGTGATGGCCTTTTGGACAGCAGTGTCTGTCCTGACGTTTCTACAGAGATCATCTGTTTTAATGTGTGATGATTCTGCCATAATCATCTGGGTGATGGCCTTTTGGACAGTGGTCTTTCTTGACGTTTCTACAGAGATCGTCTGTTTTAGTGTGTGCCGCTGCTTGGAGTTGTGTTTATACCATATTAGTATTTATTTGAATTGATCATTTTTTGTGATTATTGTTGAAGCCATGCGTTTGCTGATTGGGTTTCATTGTCATTTACTACAATGGTGTGTGTTATGTGATTTGGTGATTATTGTTTGCTACTTGTTTATTGCTTTTGTGTTAACCTTGATTATTGTTTTATGTTGTCGAGAGATGTAGCTAAACTGTTTATATATTTGTATAATCCTGTTTACAGTAGTTAAACTAATGTTTTCTGAATGTGCATTGTTATTATACTTTGATGTTGGTATATCGTTGAGTAACTTTGGTTTAGCTAAATCAGTGTTATTTTGATTTGGAACTGACTCTTGTTATGAATTTGGGGATGTATTTATATTTTTAATTGACTCATTATGATATTTAAATTAACTGTATCGTTTATTATTATTTGGAAATGTTTGCTGCTGCTAACTATATTTCATTGATAGTAATATTGAGGATGTTATTTATTTGATTTATTTGTAACCAAACCTGACTCACTTGTAAATATGTATGTAACTTATTAAAATAAATTAGTTTTAAGGTGCTTCAGAGGTTTTATTATACTCTTTCCTCTGTGGTTTGTCGTGACTGCTGCCAGTCAGTTCTTTCCCATTCTTTTGTTTTGATTTTTGGAACCTGTGGAACCATGGCTGGTTCATTACAATTGCAAGAGCTCCATGGTCTCCATATATTCAAAAACTTCCGTTATAATACGTTCTCTTGTGCTCTCTTTATGCAGTCAGCTTTAGTTGATCATTTAATGGACGTTACAACAAAAGTAACTGCTTTCCTCTTGTTAGATACAGAATAAGAAAAATTTCTATTCACGCAAAAGGAACAAACTGCAGTTTGGTGTATATGTAGAGTATTGATTGGAAAAGTAAAAAATGCAAAACAAAGAGTATTTTTAATTCCTACTAAACACAGACGTGGAAAGTGTCACAATAGCCCAAATACTCCCCTACCCAACACTCCCATACTCCCATCCCCTGCAAAAAAAAAAAAAAAAAAGCCAAAAATAAGACAAGAAACACGAGATAAACAAAGGAAAAGGGGTACCTACAAGATGAGACCAGACTCACAAAAAAAGGCAGGTAACGACTACCCGTTTGCTAAGCCCTTACAGGAAGAGAATGAAAATTGATTTTCGAAAGATAGACATAAATAGTGAGGAATGGAGGGACGGTGCAACTGCAAGAGGCATAAGCTTTAAGTGTTATTTATGTGACCCCACTGTACGAGGATACAACTCCATATACACACCTTGATCGCGTCCGTTGAAACCTGAACCAGTGGCTTTATTCGTCTGCATGTCTTCTTTGACTAAAGATACGCACTGTATATGAACAAATATTTTAACAGTTGTTTTTTAAAAATGAATGCAGTATGCATGTTATTTTGCAGTTTTATATATACATACATACATACATACATACATACATATATATATATATACTCGTATATGTGTATATATGTATGTATATATATATATATATATATATATATATATATATATATATATATATATATATATATATATATATATATATATATATATATATATATAAAGGCCCATAAATCACTGTACGAACATTTCAACCATATATTTCGAGCACTTCCTTCTGTGCCCCTGTTAACTGGTAAAATATGGACAGATGATAGATACAAGGCTATTTACACAAAACATAAGTAGGTGTGGCAGTAAGTCTCGTTGGCATGCAGGTGGCCATTGACCCAGGAAGGATGGAAATTAAGATATTCCCTTGTGATTTTTGGTTTCGTTAGCTCCCGTCTGGTGATGCGTCTGGTGGTCGTATTTTCTGAAACACCTTCTTAAGAAGAGGCCTGAGGATTAACCTGTCGATGTCATCCGATTTCCAATGTCCTCCTGACAGGTTCATATTGTTGGTTTGATTGTTGATAGCAGATTCCAGCATCTTCCTTTTGTATGGACAACTACTTTTGAAAACTAGCTCAGCTCCACTCCAGTTTATGGTATGGGCTTTATCCCCAATATGTAAAAATCCCAAACTCTCTGACATATTTGATCTTTTGTGCTTTGTTATTCTTTGGGATGGACCTCTTCCCCACGTAAATCTCATTACAATTGCTGCAGGGAATCTTGTAAACTTCTGCTTCTTCCCCTTTTTTATTTAAGTATACGTTACTGAGCGAGCTCCCGATGGATTCGGGATAATGGAAAATAAAAAGGATTATTAGACCTGAGATGTTCCGTAGCTTTTTGGGTGTTTTTGTCGTTCGGAAGCTTTATTTTGTCGTTAAAATCTATTTACTTGTTGTGACTTGGACCTCTGTAGTATATTTTATTTGCTTTGTTAATAGCCTTCTCGATAATGTGTAGTGGATAGAGCAGTTGCATAAGGTGTTTGCGGACTGTGTTGAATTCTTTATCTAGATATCCATTTGAACATATTCTAAGTCCCCTGAGGAATAGGTTGCACCCTACCATGATCTCTACGGAGACATCATGGTAGTTAAGGAAAGGAATGTAAGAAACAGTGAAAGTGGGTTTCCTATATACTGTGAAAGCATATCTGTTCTGTTCTCTTATGATTAGTACATCTTGGAACGGCAATTTTCCGTCCTTTTCCCATTCTGTTTTGAATTTTATCGTCGGAACTAGCGAATTCAGTCTGTTAAAAAATTCATTGAAGTCTCCCCAGCTATTGTCCCTGAAAGTAAAAATGTCATCTACTCATCTAAGCCAGATCATATTGCGGGGTTTGATAGACGACTAAATATCTGTTTCGAAATATTGCATGTACAGGTTTGCTAGAAGAGGGATAGGTGGACTGTCCACGCTACAGCCAAATTATTGTTTGTAAAAATTACCATTGAAAGAAAGCACGTTGCTAGTTACACAGAGATTGATTAGTTTTAGTTTTATCTATGCTAAGAGGAAAATGGTCTTCATATGGCTGTAACTTCCTCTTTAGAAAAAGACAACACGTCGGCGATCGGGACTTTGATAAATAATGACTGTCTAGGCTGAGCAATTTGATGTCATTAGTGTTTTATGGGCCTTTTTATTTTCATATTATACTGTTATATAGCCTATTACAGTAAAGACGTTCATGTATATATATATATATATATATATATATATATATATATATATATATATATATATATATATGTATATATATATATATATATATGTATATATATATATATATATATATATATATATATATATATATATATATATATATATATATATATATATATATATATATATATATATATAATATATTATATATATGGATATATATATATGTGTGTGTGTACGCACTCAAAAATCACGCTTATGGACGTGATTTGAGTTTCAAGTGAAGCTAAAGGAAACCATTAAAGGGGATTAGAGTGCTAAGTACTGTCATGTATTTTGCGCTTATTCGGCCCTCCGTCGGTCTCTTTTAAATATTTCCTAAGCCTTCGTACTGAAATTTAAGCATACCTACACAGACTCTCTCTCTCTCTCTCTCTCTCTCTCTCTCTCTCTCTCTCTCTCTCTATATATATATATATATATATATATATATATATATATATATATATATATATATATATATATATCAACCACAGGAAGATATGAAAAACGGTTATAAATCCTGGCTGCTTGCCTTTATTACTTAGCCATCTTTGGAGAATTGATACAAAGTGGTGAAAATTCAACGTATATATGCTAGCGGGACAGCACATGCGAACATACGGACGGTTGGAAACCAAGTATCTGCACCTGACAGATGTTTTGTAGGCTGAGCCCCACCCTCATTAGTGACAGGTCAACTTTTAGAAATCCGATTATCTTGAAAGCGCCTGCTTCCCTTTTTTCCGTCTCTCAGCTACCTACCTTAGAATTTAAACCCCTTGCATATTTCTTTTGAAATTATTGGATTAAGTTTATACATTCCTTGGCTGATATTCATGTTTTTAGACAAACTCTCTTTTTATAAAACTAGACAGTGATATTTCTTTCCAGTGCATTATAAGAATAAACTGTCTTTTCCGCTCCTGTCCAGTTGATTGTCTGATTTTCACTAACATGTATAAAAATTCCTTTGTTCACCTGTGCATTTCTTACACATCATTTATGCTGTTCTATTCTCTTTTCCAGTTTGACCAATATAAAAGTTATCCCAAGACTTACAAGAATTCGATAAATATTCCTTGAGTATTTTCAGGCAGGTTGTTTATACGGAAGTACGTGTTTCGTTGTTTTATTGTTCTTGAATGCTACATTGACTCCAAAATTGCTCAGTAGATGGGGAATATCTTTGAAATGATCATCATATGGCAGTACAGGCAGGAATTTTTGTATTATAAGTTTCTCTTTTCCTATCATAAAATGTCTTTTTTTTCTACTTTTTGTGTATTTTCTAATACAGAGTCAGGATGAATGTGTCGTCAGCCTGTCGAACAGAGACCTTGACTGAAATGTGACTTGTGCCTTAGGTTCATGGTTCAATTTCGCTGTGTTATCTGGTGTAACGAATGGCATGGATATCACAAACGGACTATGCAATTTTCCAAATTATATAGTCCAAATTATATTGCCAATGTTGATGTGGAACATAATCAATGGAATTGTTTACTGAAATGTGAAAAAGCCAGACACTCGAAGTGTCCTTAAGAAGATTTATAGCTGTCATAAGTGAATTGAAATAGATTAAAACTATACACATGAAGAAAGCTGAGAAATCAGGTGCGGTGGTAATTCTAAATAAAAGTTAATATTTAGAAAAGATGAACATTCAGTCGAGGGATCAAAATGCACACAAAGAACTAAATAAAAATCCTACAGACAGTCTCGGTTTTCACTCGCCTTCTTACGTGGATTTTGTGATATTCTCAAGCACGCGTTCATTCGTGCTACATTGGTTATGAACAGTAAATACAATAGCAAAACTAAAGAGCCATTAAAAGGACATGAAAACCCAATAAGGCAGTTGTGTGTGACTTCTCCGTCGTTTTTGTATGTGTACGGAACAAGAAAAACGCGTAAAACAGATATTCCCGCTATACCAATTATAAATTCGGTCGGCTCTGGATCTTACAATCTAGCAAAATACCTAGTGGATATTCTTAGTCCATTAGTTGGTACCATTTCCGATACCAATATTAATAATATTGTGGACTGTATATAAACTAAATAATGTACAGATTAATAATGAATCAAACTAGTGAGTTTTGACATGACTTCATTATTCATAAAAGTACCTATTGACGATTTGCTGGAGTTTTTAGCGGATATGTTAGAGAACAGGCAGCTTGATATACATTTGCCAAACACATGGTGATAGAATTAATTAAAGTTTCTGTAAAAGAGTGTAAATTTGACTTCAACGGATAATTTACTCGCAAAATTTTCTTATGGCAATGGGTGCCCTTTTATTTCCAGTGTTAAGTAATTTCTATATGGAGTTTTTCGAAAGCAAGATTTTAAACAAAATGATCCCACGAATGTAGTCTGGTTCAGGTATGTCGACGACATAATATGTGTTAGGCCAGGTAACGAAAATTTAAATAACTTCTGTGGTACATTAAAATGAAACAGTACCATCAGTAAAATTCACTATGGAAAAGGAAAAGGATGGTTGCCTGCCCTTTTTAGATAACTAGTATTGATTTTAAATACAGTGAGTACTGAAAACCCACCAATACTTCTGCCTATGTTCATTTTAATTCTGATCACTTCAAAAAATTTGAAAAATAAGTTTCCACTTCCATGTTTTTAAAAGCATTAAATATATGTAGCCATGTAATTGTAATAGCCACAATGCCCTCTTAACTTCTCGAATTCTTCGCGCTTTTTTGGATATGCTTGTCACTACAAAACCGTAAGATCCAAGTGCAAGAAATTGAAGAGACTGTGATGCCTGGTCGCGGGAAACGAACCCGTGTCACCATAATCACCATGAATACGTTGATGTTGGAATGGATATGAATAGGAATGCAGGCAAATAATTGAACTATCCTGACTCTCTATAAGATAATGCATTAAAGGGGGCAAAAAGACATCCTATCATTTCCAAAAAAGAAACTTATTAAAAAAAACCTGCTTGTACTGCCATATAATAATTTAAAGGATATTCCCCATCTACTTAGGAATTTAGGAGTTAATTTAGCCTTTAAGACCAATAGAACAATGAAACCTGTAATTATAAAGAACTCGCTCTGTAGTACTAAAAGGAATTAGAGTACGGAAATCCATGTAAGTTTTGTAATAACTTTTATACCGGTCAGATTGGAAAAAACACTGGAAAAGAGAATGGAACAACATATAAGATGTGTAAGAAATGCACAGGTGAAAGGTGGAAGTTTTGTACTTGTTGGTGAAACAATTATACAGTCAACTAGACAGGAGCAAAAAAGATATTTTATTCTAATAATGCACTCTGGAAACTTCATTGAGTCGAGTTTTATAAAAGAAAGTTTTTATAAGAACATGAATATCAGTTAGAGCGTGTATAACCTCGATCCATTAATGTCAAAAGAAACATAAAAGAAGTTTAAATTCTGAGGGAGGTAGCTGAGAGACGGGAAAAAAGGAAGAAGGGCTCTCGCAACAAGATAATCGGATTTGTAAAAATCGACGTGTCACTAATGAGGGCAGGACTCAGTCTCCAAAAAAAAACTTTCAGGTGCAAATACTTGGTTTCCAACCGTCTGTATGTTCGTATTTACTGCCCTGCTAGCATATATACGTTGAATTTATACCACTTTGTGTCAGTCCTCCGAAGATGTCTTAGCAATAAAGCCGACAGTGGTCAGGATTTACAACCATTTTTAATTTCTTCCTTGTGGTGTTTGATATTATAGACATACATACATACATATATATATATATACTGTATATATACTGTATGTATATATATGTATGTGTGTGTGTATATTTATATATTTGTTTTATATATATGTATATATATATATATATATATATATATATATATATATATATATATATATATATATATATATATATATATGTATACATAATTTTTCACTTTGATGGTGGCCCGAGTGCGTTCGGTCCTCACACTTTCTCCCCAAGTTCTGTGGGATGGGTTTGGTTGTCCTACGCCCATTTCCGTGTCCTCAGCAAACGATGATACCCATATTTCAGTTATTGTTCTTTTAGGTCATTTAAGTCTAATTATAATGGCCTATTTATGTATGTGTTAGACATACAACTGTGTGTGTGTGTGTGTGTTTGTGTGTGTGCGTGTAAAGTACACGTATCATGTTCCATAAACCATCATTGATAAAAAAATTAAACATATTTTTTGAGGGGCAGGTACACGCGTAATTCATATGTATTTAGTGGCATCGAGGTCAGTGTTATCCAGTCTGATAATCTTTATGATAATATTTCCCGTATCACCGAAAACCTAATTAACCAAATATACCCGACGGCAGCAGAGAGCAACATCTAATTAGATGGGAAATTAATTTCCAAAGGGCCGCGTCCATAATGAATATCCACAGGTCCCGGCATTTTCTTTCTTTAAGCTTAATGGGGAACCAGACCTCATTTAGGCTCGCTTTGTTCCTTTCCGTCCGTCGTCATCCTTCCGACTTCCTCCAAGGATTCCTTCAAGTGGCTAAGTTTGCATGCACGGGAATTTACGTGTTTCAAAGCAACACTTCATCTTTTCGTTAGACATGGACTTCGATTTGTGATGTTTAGTATGTTTCACACACACGCACACACATGCATATATATATATATATATATATATATATATATATATATATATATATATATATATATATATATATATATATATATATATATATATATATATATATATATATATATATGGCATTAGTTAATACTACATCTTGCTTTACGTCTTATTGGTGGATAATATCAGCTAGCATCATACCAAATGTGTTAATATCCGTCGTATCCTGCCTCGTTATATATTGTTATTATACAGGCGTCGCACCCTGTTCTCATTCTTCAAAAATTTTAGTCTGTAAGAATTACTTCATGATAGGAATTTCACATTAATTTACGATTTCGTCGCTAAGTGCAAAGATGTCTCTGTTTTGCTCATAGTCTCTTTCAGCTAAAGATACAGAGCATCTGTGGGAGCAGTAATATGCAGAATCCGATAAATCAGAACAGTGAACAACTGTTATGCAAGATGGAATTAACAGCAAGGCAGATATGTAACGACTTTTCATTGGGGGGTAACCAACTTTCATTTGATTTAAATAAGATTCTGAAAGCTTTGGAATAGTAAAAACTGTTCTTTATTAAATACAGCCTCACTCAGAAACAGTTGAGAATATCACTGTCAATAAAATTCTTACGAAGGTGAGAGAGACAATTATCTTTCAGTAACATATGTTTTCGAATGCTGGTAACGTTTTATTTGCTCAAAAGACCTTAACAAAAAAATTAAGTTCTTTTAGAAGTATACCACTTATGATTACACATGAAACGATAAGAAAATAAGGATGAATCTGAGTTTTCCTAAAGCCGAAGACTAGTTACTAAAACGATTTCAAGAATTAGGCTCTTCATTGAGCAAATAAGATTTTCAAATGCTTGCAGTTCCTTTCATTAGTAGCCAGTAGAGAAACAATACATTATTATCTGTAATTGTTTCTCCAAACAATGGGAGGCTTTTCACTCTGTAATTAGAATGTGTTAATGCTTATTTTTATTTTAATTGTACATGAATTGCATTCACATTATTGTCTTCTTTGGTGAAGTTTTGTGGTCTCCGAACAAACAGGTCTTAAATTGTCATCCTTACGTTACACAGTCATTTTTTGTGTTGCCTAAATTTCTACTAGTTAACTGGTGCACTAAGATGGCGAGTCTTTTGACCCTTATAAGTCTTGGCATTTTTAGATACAATTTATTTTTCATGTTTTATTTGAAAGAAACTGGATATTAGGACTACGTTTTTACATGCACATATTTGATGCTTTGATATACGAAGCTACAAAGGTAGTTTCTTTTTCACTTCACCTCACTACCACTTGATGACCTCTGTTTTTTTTATCCGTTAGTCTCTGTTTAAGTGAAAAATCTCTGAGGCAGTTCTCGTCGTCTTCTCAATTACTGAAAATAATGCTACGTTGAATCTCAGTGCTTTGGCAAGCAAGTTTACGTAATCAACCTGGCTGAGAAACGCGTCGAGAAAAAGGTTGAAATTTACATTCTGTCACTATCAAATTTCGTGAGCGAGAATCAAATTCGAAGGATTTCTTTTCAGGACACTCAAGTAAATCAAATCTACTCCTCGCTTTATTGAAAGGTTAAAGAAGAAAAGACAGGGGACTGTCTCTTAACTTTTAGTGAATTTTTGGTTCATTTTGAATGTTTCGAATATATATAACGTAGAGAGAGAGAGAGAGAGAGAGAGAGAGAGAGAGAGAGAGAGAGAGAGAGAGAGAGAGAGAGAGAGAGAGAGAGAGAGAGAGCGACCTAAATTTTCCTTTTTGTCTTTGGTAAACCTGTGAAACGAAATCTAGGCATTACTGCTCAAGTTTTCTTGAAGTGAAGGTTATGTCAAAGTGATTTTACTTTTATTTTCCGTCCCATTCTTTGTTGGAACTACATTATCGCTAGATTATATATATATATATATATATATATATATATATATATATATATATATATATATATATATATATATATATATATATATATATATAGATAGAGAGAGAGAGAGAGAGAGAGAGAGAGAGAGAGAGAGAGAGAGAGAGAGCTTAATTTTCTTTTCTGTCTATGGTAAACCTGTGAAACGAAATCTAGTTATCAGTACTCATCCCTGCCTTTAAGTGAAGGTTATGTCAAAGTAATTTTATTCTTCTTTTACATTTCGTTCTGTGTTAAAGCTACGTTATCTCTTGATTGGATTTTGATGCCAATTTCTTCTGGAATTCAAATTCTCATAGGAATAATATTCATTACTCTAACAATACCAAATGAATCAGCACAAATTTCAGAATTAAACGGAAAATAATCATGATTTTGATATTTTTAAATTTTACCTTCTAGTATAATTATGTATGATTGCATTTTATCTTCAAGCCTATGATTACAACTCAAAAAAGATTAGCCCAATAGCTAACAGATAATATAATTTCATGGATAGTAACGAACATGATTCGAAATAGACGTTTGAGGATGGTTAAAAATACATATATATATATATATATATATATATATATATATATATATATATATATATATATATATATATATATATATATATATATATATATATGGAGTATCCATTGAAAATAAGGGGGAATATATGAGATGAGAGTTAAGCTAACTCTCCTGTACGGAATTTAGTTTGGACGTCGAAAAACAGTGAAAGAAGAAATACCGAATCTGTTGAAATAAATAGTTTGTATATTATACCTGGCCTTAGAATAACTGGAAGACATGGAAATAAGGAGACGTGGTAAAAAAATTTAATGGATCTGAATGGATGAATCTGAATGTTTTGAGCTGGTTAGGTCATGTAGGAAAAATTGGTAAAACGAAGTAGAAGAGGAAGACCTGAAAGTTATGAAGAGACGGGTCGAAAGATTTTTTAGAAAAGTCCTTCAACTCCCAGGAAGCACCAGAGTGCTAGTAAGATAAAGGGGAATGGTGCAGTATGCATACAAGCGTTTGACACTAACTTGTGAGTCGTCTATATATATGTATGAAGAGGCTAATAATGAGAACACATTGCGCATAGGGTGTAATGACATCCACGGATTAGCAATTGAAATATCATTGTGTCAATATCTGATGTGGCATCCGTTTTGCTGTGAAACCACCCTTATTACAGAACTGTCTAATTGTATTATATAACTATATAATATATATATATATATATATATATATATATATATATATATATATATATATATATATATATATATATATATATATATATATATATATATATATATATATATATATATATATATATGTATATATATATACCACCAATTACAAACTTTAATGAGACATTAATTGACATCTTTAATGAATGATTATGGACAATTCATGAATAATATGTGGCTTTTCATCTCTGAATGTCACAGGAAGCGATGCATATTTTGAGTTGCAAATCTGCAGAATCCTTCATAATGGTTTATGAAGAAATGCTAATTGGTCAAAGGAAACAGAATTCCCTTGGTAACGATATTCTGAAGGTGTTTTCCCCAGAGGGAAAGCTGATAAGTACATCAAAGCAATCACGCCGAATTCCTTAATGATAAACATTTTTTACCAAAGCATTGGTGTTCACAGGAATATTAATTAGAATTTGTCTTTGCGCCTTCTGTATTTTGGATTTACGTATATGAAATAACAAAGACATTCCTTTTCTTATCATCATCAAGAACAATATGTGCACTGTTTAATGAGTGAATTCGTACAACGGTATTAGGAACGTACGCATTATTTTGTGTGTGGAATAATAATGAAATATATTTTTCGCGAAAAACCTTAACTAATATTTATTATTTCGAATCATTAATTACTAAGTCGTTTTACGCTCTAGAGGTGACAAATGTCTTTTATTCTGGACTGGAAACACTGTTTATGGCCGTCGTTTTGTTTGTGGAATAATCATAAAACCGTACTTCTTTTAGGGAAAAAAAAATAGGAGATTTGGGAAAGTGGGATAGAAAAACGTTGGGATGGGCGAAATGACATACACATTTAGTTGAGCAACGTTGGGTGTGGGCAGTAGTTGAATCGGTGACCATCTACAAATTCGGGCGCCGTTAGTACATAAGACTTCCGAACTTCCATAGGAGCTCATCCAATAGGCTCAATGGCTTCTCAGCATCTCGATGTCATGAGACAAACTTGTATAGATTTGTCTTCTTTTCGAATTCAAGGATTTGTAGCGACAAGAGCGAAAAAACAAATTGTTTATTAGAGGTTTAGAAGTAAAAAAATAATTTTGGCTCTCTCTCTCTCTCTCTCTCTCTCTCTCTCTCTCTCTCTCTCTCTCTCTCATTTCTCCATACATATACCTAATGTATATATATGTATATATATATATATATATATATATATATATATATATATATATATATATATATATATATATATATATGTGTGTGTGTGTGTGTGTGTGTGTGTGTGTGTTTTGTGTGTACAGACAAAATGAGAGAGGTTTGGTATTCCAAATGGCTTATTCATTTTTATCTTTCTATCTATATATCAGTGCATTTTGTATTCTCTATTGTCAAGTCCTGGAAAAGTTGATGACTACGCTCGAGTCACTAAACGATGATGAATATGTATGTGTGTATGCATGTATGTATGCTTTCAGAATATACAGAACTTGGGGTATCATAGTAAAATGAGTAGACTGAGCGTGTGGTACCGTTATAGAATGTAGCTAGAAATAAAGAGGGCAAAGAGGAACTTTTATTTTCCTATTTTCTCGTCCTTGAGCTGATGGAATTCTTTACCGTAGCAATTGCTCGGGTTTGCTTTGCAAATATGCTGGACACTTCGCTGATTCAAAAGCAAACTCACAAACATTCAAGTCATGTGTAAGCAAGCACAAAAAACATGTGGAGGATAGTTTTTTATGCTGTGCTCAAACAAACAGACACATACACACACACGCACACACAGTCACTCGCACACAATTTTGGTTATTATGGTGAGCCAAATTGGAGAAGAGAGAGGAGTGACTGGAAAAGGAGCAGAATTGTCGTACTTTCTTGCTGTTTTCTCTCTCTGATTCCTGGAACGAGAGAAACAATGTAGGAAGACGAAAAGATTTAGTTTTTTGTTTATTCTTGTTGCTTATTTTACTTCACGACTGGCTGAAATATGAGAATGAAAGTGGACGACAAGAAAAAAGAACAATCTTCGAACCATGTAAATGTAATTCGAGACTGTCTTCAGCACTAACAGCTGTCATTTCCGCTCCTCTTTCTCTCTAACGAATTTGGCTTGACAGAGGAAAATATTGGTTAGTTTTTTAGAGGGACTTGTCATTTCCCTTTTGTATAAAACAATTACGTCACCTTTTTTTTTAAACCATTTAAGACACAGAAGGTTCAGAAAAGGGAAATTTAAAGAATGTCGAGGTGAGAGACGCAAGAGGCGAAAATGCGAAAGGAATTTATTGTGAACTAAAGAACTTGATTACGTAAAATATCATAAAAGAAAATAAATAGCAGAAAAAAATAAAATATAGGAAAATGAAATTAATTATAGATCTGAAAAAGAAAGGAAAGGTACACAGAAGTATTTTAAAGAGGAATGAAAAGAAAAAGGAAATTGTCAAGTTATTGTGTAAAAGAGGTTCTTTGCAAATATATATATATATATATATATATATATATATATATATATATATATATATATATATATATATATATATATATATATATATATACATATATATCCAAGTAAGTGAGTCTCGACTCAGGATACATCTCGAAGGCGAAGAAGGAAAGGCACCATTATTACAATACGTTTATTATGCCGACGTTTCACGACAATTGCTATAGTCGCATTTTCAAGGCTGCACACAAAAATCACACACGATGTATAAATTATAAAACAAAATAAAAACACACAAACACACAAAGACAAAACACACACACAGGAAAAAGGCACACACACACAAACACACACATTCCTCCATTTTGTTTTATAATTTATACATCGATAATATTTTTTGTAAGAAGTTTTAATCATTGCAGCCTACTATAGCAATTGTCGAAACGTCGGCATATATAAACGTATTGTAATAATATATATATATATATATATATATATATATATATATATATATATATATATATATATACATACATACATACATACATACATACATACATACACGCCTTGAATAAGAAGAGAGCAGCCTGTGTTTCGGGGAGGAGAGCGCATCATCATCAGTATGTAACGTCAGAAAAGATAAGACCAAGTCGATAACACAAGGGGAGTAAAAGAAGTGATAACAACGCAAGATGGAGGTAAAAAGAAGAGATGATTGAGCAAATGACAAAAGTTTGAGGTTAATGACGATGGGCGGGCTGTTTCCTCCCTCAATGGTGATGATGGAGCTTTGATTTGGTGGTGATGGAGCTTATGACCAAACTTTTGTTCTCTGATGTGATTGTAATGATATTGCCGTTCATTTACTTCCGTTGCTCCCTTCACTTGTCTCCGATGTTGGTGATGATGAAGATGACGGTGGTGACTATTAATAATCTCTGTGTTAATTGCGATTGTCGGCTGATGTTTTCTAAGACTGCAAACCTCCGGCAAGGCTGAATGACCAACCTCAAAAGGTTCTCCATATCCCCAAAAGATACAATCCTATCCTTCTCAAACCAAAACGTTTATTGTAAGTCACAGTGGCCACCTTGGGTAAGATTTTCGTAAAGGTCCACGCACGAATTTTTGGGTAATCCTGCCCAGAGCAAAAGGTTCCTTCCCCCAAAATTCAAACTCCTATTTCCCTGTTGCTCTGTTGCTGCGGAATCTTGATATTTGGTTATATATGTGTATATATATATATGTGTGTATATATATTATATATATATACTGTCAAAGGTTCAGTAACCATTGTATGAATAAATAGTCCATTATATGAATAACTAGTTTTTTTATTTTTATCATGGATGAAATACATTGCTATAAAAAATGTTGAAAAATAGTATCAGGGAAGCACGTTCCACTTAGGTTTTTATGAGTATAAATAATTTATGAAAAAATATATGAAAATCTCGTCCGTATAGGTCTATATATTAGACGAAGTATGCTATTATCAAAGCTCTAATCAGTAAATCTACAAAAAAAGAAAAAATTCCATAAATAGTTTGTACCATGGACTCACTGCTATTATCAGATCAATTAAAAGTAATTGAACGAAAAACTGATCCAGAAAATCTTTATTCTATCATGGAGAAATTCACTTGTATTAAAGGTTTAATATGAATTGCAAGAAAAACTGTTTCATGTAATTATCTTTATTCTAATCAAAATCCTCCTATCGTTGCATTAAAAATTAGTTTGTGATTATTTTTTGTTTTATACCTTAAATACTAACGAGAAAACACCAGCAACCAAACACTCACATAATCAGTGCTAAATAAGGCCTTCGAAAAGTCAAGCGAGTTAAAACGATATTTTATGTCGCCTTAAAAGGGATGAAGCCATGAAGAAAAATGGATGAAAAATCTGCAAAAAGAAAGATGTAACCGAAGAAGTGAAGAAGGACCCGAAAGTCCATTAAGAGATCCATGGCCGGTTGGATGTTTTTGTCACTCGAGAGTCCTTTCGATATCTCCGACGGAAAAAATTGAAGAGGAAAAATAGAAGAGAGAGAGAGAGAGAGAGAGAGAGAGAGAGAGAGAGAGAGAGAGAGAGAGAGAGGACAGCATGAGGGAAAAATAGCGTCTCCTCGTGTGTAATTGGCACAAGCTCCCTTCTAAGGATATGATAATTAAAACTTGTATGAAAACTGAACTTCGTCCAACCAGGGCATGAATATGCAAATTGGGCCGGATTTTGAGGCAGGATGATTCCTCGCGGGTCCAAGGTTGTAAAAACTCCTACATGTCGAACCAACATACTCGTTATTGCTGCATGAAATTACCAATAGTGGAAATGTGGCTTCTTTAACTTCGACCTTAAGAAGACTACCATTGGCTGAGTCGCACATCAAAGGACACCGGCTGATCTGGTAATAAGAAGAAATTCTGGTTGATAATTCAGTGTCAGACAGCACAGCGGGTTGGCGGTGCCTCTCGAGCTAATGGGACGGAAATTACCAAGACAGAATTAGAGAAGAATATTTGAGAAGACTTTAGAAACACAGCGGCGGGGACAGAGAGTACGAATCAGCGATGGATCCTCTGCTTTTTGCCGGTGGCCGTCATCCAGCATCTTGGCTGGGGGAAAGTGATTTGTCATAAAGGATAGAAAACTCCTTCATTAAGTCAAGTTATTACGTTTTCCTCAACGGTACACCTACGATGATTATGATTATATCATATATATATATATATATATATATATATATATATATATATATATATATATATATATATATATACTTTTACCAGATACTTACGTAATTGCAATATCCACAATTCCATCATAAATCCTCGATTTCTTCACACTTTAGGATGCGTTGATTGCTACAAAGCCTAAGATCCACACAGACACACACAAAATATATATATATATATATATATATATATATATATATATATATATGTATATATATATACATATATACATATATATATATATATATATATATATATATATATATATATATATATATATATATATGAGCAAACATTAAGCCACGAATTGGATATTAAAGGGACTGTGTAGTCTAATGTTTGTGTATGTAAAATGTCACGGTGATATAGTAAATATTTACACATACACACACACACACACACACACACACACATATATATATATATATATATATATATATATATATATATATATATATATATATATATATATATATATATATATATATATATATATATATATGTATGTGTGTGTGTGTGTGTGTGTGTGTGTGTGTGTGTGTGCGCACTTGGTGTGACTTGGAGGAATAAACTGATGGAAATTACAGAAGCAGTGAAATTTTTAACGTTTAAGCTTTGCAACCATCTTTGGCAGTGAGCGCTTTAGACGAGGTTTCCATCCTTCTTACTTTACGAAAATGCATGATCTCATTTACTTAGGAAAAATTAACACTTTCTTTGCATTTTTCTGTGGGGTTCACTTCTTTACAAAAGACTTATGTTTGTACAAACAACCTTTCATCATACAGGAATAATACCGCTTTGCATTCAGCTTCAAAGGAAATTCTAATAAATGACGAGGAGAAACAGTAAACGCCGAAGAACTCTAGACAAACTAAATTGTGCCTATGGCCAGCCTGACTGCATTTAGCGGTCTGTAAACATTGTGCCTCGTGTGTTTGAAGAGCGGAATTGTCCTGTCGGAACTCTTGCTTGTTCCCGAACGCCGCTGCTAAAATACAGTGTAATAAAAGAGAGAGAGAGAGAGAGAGAGAGAGAGAGAGAGAGAGAGAGAGAGAGAGAGAGAGAGAGAGAGAGAGCACGAGGAAAAGAGAGCAAATAAAACGCTCCTCTTCCAAGAAATTCCATCACCTTACCAAAATAATCGAAAAGGAAAATGGGGATCAAAGGCTTAAATAGAGGAAATTCTGGGTTCAAAGATGGAAGATGAAAGGCGTCATGGAAGGAAACACTCGAGGGAAAAAAAACCACATTTGCATTTGATGAAGATGCTTCCTTTTGCACAGGAATGAAGAGATGCCCAACACCTGTCCATCAAGAGCGCGTTAATGAATGCAGGAAAATGAGGTGAAATATTTCACAACGCTTCTCTTCGGGGAGAGATGGATTAACATCGCGGCAAAAGAGGAATACCTCTTCTTAGACCTGTTCCCGTTTTGGTTCCTTCGTCTCATTTGGACGCAACTCAAATCTCATAGACAGCACAATAGCATTTGTTTATCTTGAAAATAATCGCCTTGAAAAATGGTCGGCTATTGGAACCCATGATTGATAGATGGTTGTAGGACTGAAAAAAATGAAAACTGACAAAAAATACACAAACTATTTTAAGCTTTTGTATTTATATATATGTTTGATGCCATAAATGAGATATAATCATATTGGAAAAATTTAATCTACTTCCAGTTAAAATGTTAATACTTGAGAATGGGTGTTCAATATATGTACATTATATATATATATATATATATATATATATATATATATATATATATATATATATATATATATATATATATATATATATATATATATATATATATATATATATATATATATATATATCCAAACAGCGGTGGCCACAGCCAGGTATACATCAATGGGGAGGCGGACATAAAGACTTGTTAAAAAGGGTCAATTTATTCCCGACGTTTCGTAATGGCTTCATTACATTTTCGAGGGCTGTACAAAATAAATAACATAAATTACAAAAAGGGTATAAATTTAAATTGAAAAAATTAAGCACAATGGATTACAAATAAAAAAATTAAAAATAGAAGGGACAATTAAAAAGGACAACATAAAAAAACAAAACAAAATCTCTCTAAAAATATACAGTATAAAAAAATATAAAAAGTAAGCAGATATGGACCAACCTATTCAGTGGCAATGTTAAAACTGAACAGAAAACGAAAGACTAAGAGATGTAGTGTGCCGGCAGAGGTTTGGCTGTTTAACAAGGGGACGAGTCGTTTAATCATTAATGATTCCAAACTGGCCAATTCATGGCTGCTAGAAATGACAAACCCAGAGTTTTCGAATATCAGAAATCACTCTAGAATGCGTAAAACTTCAATTGAAAATAAGGATTTTTCTGTTTTAGGGCGATCCTCTAGCAGCCATGAATTGGCCATTTTGGAATCATTAATGATTAAACGACTCGTCCCCTTGTTAAACAGCCAAACCTCTGCCGGCACACTTGTTTTCTGTTCAGTTTTAACATTGCCACTGAATAGGTTGGTCCATATCTGCTTACTTTTTATATTTTTTTATATTGTATATTTTTTAGAGATTTTTTGTTTTTTATGTTGTCCTTTTTAATTGTCCCTTCTATTTTTAATTTTTTTTATTTGTAATCCATTGTGCTTAATTTTTTAAATTTAAATTTATACCCTTTTTGTAATTTATGTTATTTATTTTGTACAGCCCTCGAATATGTAATAAAGCCATTAAAAACGTCGGGAATAAATTGACCCTTTTACCAAGTCTTTATGTCCGCCTCCCCATATATATATATATATATATATATATATATATATATATATATATATATATATATATATATATATATATATATATATATATATATATATATACATACACACACACACACACACATATACACACACACTCCAAACAGCACAAATTTACTGTCTATAAATTTATTACCTTCACAGAGAACCTCAATAATAGTGAAGGTTCAAAAGAGGAGATTCTTTATTTCCAAGCTTTCAGAGGCTCGCCTGACTCCATCTTCAAGGAACCAAATAATGATAAAACACATGCATGTCAGACGTATATATAAACACAAGATCGTCAACGGCTTCCTTCTCCTAATCCTGGCCTGTGACTGGCGTATTAAGGCTCGTCCCGTGGGCATCTCCTCCATGCGACCTTCGCAAACGCATCTTTTCTCCCTCGGGGTGGTCATTGACTTGGTTAATTCTTTGCACTTGTTTATTCATCTCTTTTTCCACGATCTCCTAAACTATACGACACGTGGTAGAATCCTCATAATTGTTTCATATGATTCCTTCCATGGTCTTCTTGGAACACGTTATAAGAGCGTTTTCTACTTTCATTTTATTATTATTCATTTTATCCCAATCCAGGACCCAATCCATTCTATGGTTCTTTTCCCGGCAATGTTTTGCCATAGCCCATAGCCGAGGCCTGATTGAAATATCTGATATTCTCTGTGCTGTTTGGCTCTTTCTTAGCTCCTCGTTGGGTGAGTCGGAAGAGTTGTCGGCTAACACTCGCTAGGCCCGAGTTCGAGTCTCCGGCCGCCTAATGAAGAATTAGAGGAATTTATTTCTGGTGATAGAAATTCATTTCTCGGTATAATGTGGTTCGGATTCCACAATAAGCTGCTAGGTAACCAATTGGTTCTTAGCCACATAAAATAAGCCTAATCCTTCGGGCCAGCCCTAGGAGAGCTGTTAATCAGCTCAGTGGTCTGGTAAAACTAAGGTATACTTAACTTAACTTGGCTCTTTCTTTGCATGTTTTGCTCAGGGCTCACTAAGACAAATGGGCCAGACAAGGGATTAATGTTGAATCACCTGAGGAGACCGTGTCAAGTGAGCCATGGCCCATGATTTATAGGTTGTTAACCAAGGACTGTTAAATATTTAGTACTACTGTAAGTACATATTGGTTACTTGAGGACAAACTTCGTTTCATTTATTAAATGTCTAAGGTATTCTGAGTATTCTTCATTACAGTTTACGTCAAGATATTGTTTAAAACATTAGAAATATAGTTTTTACCGTCGGTATCGATAGAAAATTTAACTTACAGTTGTGACGTATGAGGCTGCATTTTTTAACAAACTAACTGACGCTGATAAATAATTAGGTTACTGGTAGACTACTATTAAAGGAAAATTAATACAAAACTGAAACTATTAATGCAAAGACGAAAGATGATCAAATGTAATGTTGTATCGACGAGCCAGTTCTGCCAGCGATGAGCCCGTGTGACGTCATTGTTCGGCTGCCCTGTTTTATAGTGGGCACATGGCGCAGCATATCCCACCCCCTCTTCTTTCCTCTCCTCCCCCTCTCCAGCAAACGGTTTTCTTACGATTTTGTTCCCAATAGTATTTCTGTAATTCCCTACAAATCTGTACTGTTCTAACCTCACGTTGAGCGGTTTAATCATGCTGTTGTTTGGAATAACTATCGTTTTCCTGTCCTTCGTATTTTCCTTTCTTTCATTTTCTCTGTAATTTTGACTTCCCGCTTTGCTATGTGCCTTGTCCCACCAGTGATCTGGGCAGCCTAATTTCTTAAAATTTCCCCTTGTGTAGTTCAGTTCCTTCTAAATGCGGCGGATTCTATAAGCCCTCATTATAAGCCTTGTCATCATACCTGTTATCATTTCTGGGCTGTGACTTG
This sequence comes from Macrobrachium rosenbergii, assembly GCF_040412425.1. Lineage (NCBI taxonomy): Eukaryota > Metazoa > Arthropoda > Malacostraca > Decapoda > Palaemonidae > Macrobrachium > Macrobrachium rosenbergii. The sequence goes on from NC_089755.1 coordinate 31,327,947, forward strand.
AAATCGTGTATGTATGTAGTTAACATAAGTAGGTTTCCTTAGACCCTATATTCTGTTTTATCCCCCTTCCTATTCAGTAAAACATCTGAAAAGGGGACCTCCCCTTCTTTTTCTTCCTCTAAAGTGAACTCGGGTTGTTCTTGTATTTTGTTTAATTCACCTAAGCGTCTTTCCAAGTTGTTTTCCCCCTTTTTATATTATCAAAATGTCATCCACATATCTCACCCATTTCTTTTTATTTCTAGTCGTGTGACGTGTATTTTTCGTACTTCTTCTGTTTCTAGTCGTTTCATAAACAAATTAGCTAGAATGGGCGACAAACTAGAGCCCTTTGGTACTCCATTCGTTTGTATATTATTTGTCCCACTGCCAATGAAATTTACACTTAGGGCCGTTTCAAGTATTCTCAGAAAAACAATGTGCTCCAAATCACATTCATGCAGTCCTTCCTCTAGTTTCTTTTTAAAGATGATAATAGTTTTTTTGACCGGCACGCGAGTAAATTAAAAAGCCACATCAAAACTAGAGAATGTGGATTCCTGCACATTTGTCTTAGAGGTTCTTCTATTAAAGTAAATACAGATTATGTGAGAGGTGGCCCTTGGATACCTTACCTACCCATCCCTCCATTATGCTAGTCAAATATACTTTGTGGGCCCCTCATAGAGGCCACGATGGGCCTTAAGGGACACCCTGCTTTATGTATTTTGGGACGACTGTGTATGAGGGAACTTAGGACTTTCTCCGATTTGAGTCTGTATTGCAAGTCCTTTCTTTTTTCTAATCTTCAGAGCTT
>NC_089755.1:31333742-31356242 GCF_040412425.1 Macrobrachium rosenbergii
CCTCACGAGAAAAGCGCTGAAAAGTGCTGCTCGGCTGGTGGCCTGCTGTAAAGTGTTCTGGAGAACGTGTTTGCGACTCTGCTGCGCCAGTATTTTAGTCCTTCACAAAAGATTCCGCCGAAATGGAATAGAGGAAACCAATTTCACGATCAAAGTCGGTCAAGAATTTCTTTAGGGGAAGGAAAAACAGGAACGATGTTTCCTCCATAACAATCGAATCGCTTCCCCTTTGAATATGAATATGCATTGAATATCATTATTGTTGCTATTGTTAACATATACATAATGGTTCTACTATTAATTGTAATATAATTACGGTTGGTTATTATAGTTGGGTAATCACTACAGTTATTATAAACGACGTCTTCACCTTATGTTGTTTAACTTAGGAAGTCCTGGTAATACTGTACAGTACTATCAACATAGTTTTAGCTGGTAAATAAGTAAAGAGAGAGTATTATACATATATATATATATATATATATATATATATATATATATATATATATATATATATATATATATATATTTATATATATATATATGTATAAGACTCTTTCCTGCCAGAGGAGGAAAGGTTGTCAACAAAGGGCTTTAACCCGCCGGTATCCGACAAGTCTTTTTCGTAATGGTTATTAGCCCTTTGCTCTCATCGTTCCTGCCCGCGACTGACTACAGTCATCTTACCACCAGGTATTATATTCAGTGCTTAGGGCCAGAGAGGTACAAAGTATTCTACCATCTCGTTGTGTGAGATAGGTTATTTATACATACAACATATATATATACTTGTATATATATATATATATATATATATATATATATATATATATATATATATATATATATATATATATATATATATATATATATGTGTGTGTGTGTGTGTGTGTGTATTTATGTATGTATACCCTGTCTCACACACACACACACACACATATATATATATATATATATATATATATATATATATATATATATATATATATATATATATATATATATATATATATATATATATATATATATGCTTATAATCACACTTACACATGATTTTAAGTATCAAACACCACAGGGAGGAAATGAAACACAGTATGTGTATGTGTGTGTTTGTTCAGTTTTAAGTAAATCAGTCACTGCTTCGCGCAGCAATTAGCATCAAGTTTATTTAATAACCTTTTTCTCTTTGCGTAATTCTTCGTCTGCAAGGTACATTCAAAAGGCCATATCCGGATTTTCATCGAAGGCGATTTTTGTGTGTCAGATTCTGAAACACGATCATGAGGTAATTTGGAGTTGGAGAAGAAAAATGGTCCCGGGGCCATTTTTCCCTCGGAAAACTTTCGTAAAAGATTATGATTCTCGTTCCTTCTATTTCTCACCGGAACGAGACTTTGCCAAAGAGTTGTTTCGCCCTGCGGACGACCTGATTCACTTTTGTCGTGACTCATTTGCCCGTCGGATTGGACCCATTCATTCCCGACTTCTTCAGGTCAGAGAAGGGAGTCTTCCAGATTCGTAGGGGCCTTTTCGATCAAATCGTAAACTGCTTCGGTATTCCAATAACAACTGAAGGTTCTAAGAATAATTTTTATCTCTATATCATTGTACTCGACTGATTTTGCATATCGTGAATTTACCGCTGTCCTTACGGAGTTTCTTATAGCATTTTCTTTTTATGTTAAATCCAGCAACCTCATAACATTGTTTATATTCATTTCAATTTAAAAGTTCACAGGGTTTATCCTGCCCCATAAATAAAGTGGTCTTCCTGTTGCTTGTTGTTACTTCATATAATTTCATGGAGAAGACATACGCACGAGGCGAGAGGCCTTGTCCTACTAAATAAAATGGTATTTGCAGTCATATATTTCTCTGTCTGTAACAAACATAATCAAATGTAAGAGGATCCATGTTTAGACTTAACCCACGTCCAGCCTAGGCCAGTCATTCTCACCGCTGGTGCCTACACAAATGTACAGATTGAACGTCACCAAGCCTGACATTTGGGACAACAGTTAATGTTCCTTGTCTGTGGATTAGCAATCTCGACCTTCTTGTATCACTTTAATTTTGGCTTAAGGTTATCGCATTTTTATCGGCCAAAAGAAAAGCAACTGTTCGTTAGAAAATATGAGGTTATATCCATCATTACAATAACAAACATAAATAGGAGTTGTAACTCTGACTCGATTACTTCAGTTGTAATTTAAGGTTTGTTTGTAATATACACGTGATTTCAGATGAATTATCAATAGTATCTTTCGTTCCGAAGCTGAGAGGATGCATATTTGGGTTACTCAACGATGTTTCTTAATGAAGTTCTTGGTGGCTCAGTCAGCAGCCCCCCCCCCCTCTCTCTCTCTCTCTCTCTCTCTCTCTCTCTCTCTCTCTCTCTCTCTGTCCTTTTTCTAATTTTAGGTTTCTACACACCAGAATTGCTGTTTTGTAGAATTCTTTACTACGCAAAACATTTCAGATGTATACATTTTCTTAAAATAACTGTACCAAATGGTAATCAAATAACTAACACCAATGGCACGTACAGTTCTTTCGAGTCTACTATCCATCAAATTACTCATCAGTCATCCTATTATTTTAAGCAGATAGTTTTCTTATCGGCCTCAAGAAGTATCCCCACAACGAATTGATTCTCATGTAGGAGTTGACGAGATCCTAGAGTGTAGCCTCCTACCCAGATATACTCAAGAGAATATTTGAAGGACCTTGCTACGTACTATCTGTCTGTATATACGTAGATTAACCGTGGAGGTGTGGTGAAAAATGTACTGTCGCTCTCCTAGATTTTAGCACTTATTCAGTCCGATAAAACCACCAATAACCCGTAACCAGACGTCCTGTGAATCTCACTGGCTTTCACAGACTGTATTAACTATTCTCCAGTGTGAATGAGGTGAATTAGTTCGTCTTGTCGAGTCTTACCAATATTGGATGCATTTGGCTGGCTGAGAGCGGCTGCTAGAGTCTGGATTTATTCGTTAATAATTAGGTTCTAGCTCATAAGGAGCTGTAGGCTCTTCTTTTTCATGCATTCTTTCATTATTTTTGTCTCGCTTTTGTAGTTTTATCAGTGTTTATGACACCTCTTCCTTTTAATTGTTTTCTCCTTAGTTCCTGGTTGTTATATTCGCTTTAATTTCTTTTCTGTACGTATGCTCATTGTTTCATTTACTTTTCGTTTAATTCTTCTTTGATGTATCCTACGATTTCCTCTTTATTCTTCGTAAACATTCAACAGAGGTGGCCATTCTAGAAGTAATTGTAGGTTCTACTGCCATATTAAAGATTATTTGATGATTTGGGTTTTCTATGAATTTCGTAACAGCAAAAATCTCAGTAAAATTAATGGAGATTTGCTGGTCCTTTGAGAGCATTTCTTTCGCTGTAGTATCGGAGCTCGGCCATATGTGTTGCTCTGGGAGTCAGATTACGGATGAAAATTGCGTTCTGGGAAACTCATAATATGCTATTTCAAACGTGCCGTTACCGTAAATAATAATTTGATATAACGGTAGTTATATGAAAACTGTGAGACAGATGCTGGAGATGCGTGGAGATTTTTGGAAGTGAAAACACAGGAAAGCCATAATTGGCGCCACACTGCGTTGGAGGCAATAATGATGATGATGGTGAACATAAGTGAGAGACGAGACACGAAGTCCCGACCATGCCTACTTATATGGGGACCAGTAGTGAGATAGGTTGGCCTCGGGCTTGAGGAATATAAAACTAAAAGTGAAATTTCTTACCCTTAGGTTGCGGTTGTAATAGACAAGGAAAATGTATGGATACTATTCGAAGATATTCAAAGTTATACATCAGTCTTAGAACATTTCCATTTCAGTCCTGTTATAAACAGAATAAACGTTCATATTTGCTGGTTGAAGAAGTGTTACTGGGAATCATCTTTGTTACTCATTATTTTTTAAGGCATCCATAAAAGCTCCTTCCGTTTTTCTGGAATGGATTTCCATCCCAGGAGGTTCGTTACTCTTGGCTTAAATCATGCTTGTGAATTCAGACATTTTAAGAACGTAGAATTTAAGGTGAAGAAGAATTTGGAGAAGTTGAGTAGAAACGGCAGAGGAGGAAAAAGGGAGCGAGGGGTGACGTCTGTATAAAGTACTCAGAAATTACAACTTAATTGTATTTGTTTCATTTACAGAAACAGAGTCCCTTCCTTCATGTTATTCAGTGGGTAATTATTGATAATCTTTGACGGTTTACTTGATTATTTTTAAGGGAACGATAACATCATTAATGATTAGGTTGCATTTAACCTTGTCAAGAGAGAGAGAGAGAGAGAGAGAGAGAGAGAGAGAGAGAGAGAGAGAGAATGTAGTTACTGAACTTGACATATACGCAACCCTCTCTTTATGCGTGTCGCATCGATGAACGAAATGATAGAATGTAATATTATATAAAAAGATGTAATATTATATAAAAAGGATGAGAGAGAGAGAGAGAGAGGAGAATCCATGTGGCAGTTGCTTTGAACTGCCTACCTTTAGAGATGCTTATGTTTTTTGACGCATCAGAGGAGAATTGGGACACACCTTCCTTTCGCTGTTTTAGCTTGAAGCCAACGATGGGAGGAGTGAAGCCTTGACAGGTCGGCAGGGTGCTTCCCTGGTCCTGAATCATTCATCGGGGGGACAAGTGACGAAATTCCCAGGGCCAAAAGTGAGACAACATCGCACTGCATCTCTGCCCACCGATCTATGCATAAAAGGGGTCGAATATGATTTGAGCAGCGTATCTGAAGATGTGCTTATTTATGAGCGTACAGTATAAACGATCACTTTCCAATGCGTTTGCCGATGTATGCCTAGGAGGGTCGAATATAAATAGATCACATACAGATTGTTTATGGATGTATACTTCATCGACGAGACATTGCATTAATATAACTTCGATTGACTTGCTTGATGTAATATTAACTGTATAAACAGTAGTTATAACCTATCAAACAAATAGATAAATGTGTTTTATAGAAGATATAAGCACTGCTACTTTGTATCCCTCGGTGGACACTCTAGATGTGATCTAAATATTCGACCAACACGTGATGACCGAGAAATATGTATATAGCCATGAAAGGAAAAATGAAATGTCGAAAAGGCGAAAATCTGGTTCCAGTTGAGTTCCTCGTTATTCCCTTCGCTGTTATATACTTGTCTTTCTAATGGCCACACGACCTTTTACTTACTTGGTATCTCCACACATTTTGGATAAGCTTTTCAGTAAAAAGCCTAGGACCAAATGAATGAGATAATGAAGACTGGCAGGATTCGAACCAGCTCCCGATACGTCAGAGTGATCTTACATTAACGACTTAACCCACAAAGAAGGATATGAGTTTACTCCTGTTCATTATATATATATATATATATATATATATATATATATATATATATATATATATATATATATATATATATATATATATATATATGAACAGGAGTAAACTTACATTCTTCTTCGTGGTTAAGCCGTTAATGTCAGCATCACTCTGAGTTATCGGCAGCAAGTTCAAATTCTGCTACTGCCATCAGTATCTCTCCATTTTGGTATTAGGCTTTGTACTGACAATTGTACCCATATATGTACATATATATATATATATTGTATATATATATATATATATATATATATATATATATATATAATATATATATATATATGTATATATATATATGTATATGTATGTATGTATATATATATATATATATATATATTATATTTATATGTATGCATATATATATGTGTGTATGTATATATGTATATATATTATATATATATATATATATATATATATATATATATATATATATATATATATATATATAGAGAGAGAGAGAGAGAGAGAGAGAGAGAGAGAGAGAGAGAGAGAGAGAGAGTCTATAAATATATTTACGCGTAGAAAGCAATAAACACTTAAACATATGCAACGATGAACAGGCCCGACCTAACCGTCGGAGCATATGTTTAAGCGCATATTGTTCTCTGTGCGGAAGTATATTTATAGAATCTATTAATCACTTGTTTGCCAGATATTCATATATTTATCGTAGCCACAATATGTATAAGTGTGTGTGTAGAGTTATACTTAGTGGTGAACTATAACATTTCCTTATTCTGTGTAACTGGAATTTTAATTAGGTGCTGTCGTATGACTATGAAAAGCAGGATGTATGGGATTTTGGTTATTCCATAGTCTCCTTTTCAGTTATGGTAATCCTACCCATCGTAGGATATGTAGCAGTTCTATAAGAATATGTGAGTTAGGAGAATGGCATCTGTAGCAACGATATATACGTTATAAGTACTGGCGTCTGTAGTTTATAAAATGAAAGGTTATTTTTGTAATTGCTATTCGTTTATTCGGATATTTGTTCTTAATGTTTATTCCATTACTGGTTATATTGTTTCCTGCTTCTTTATTCGTAATGATACGCTTATGCAATGAAAGGAAATCCAACGGATCACTTTTCCTTTCTTTTCCAGGAATGCAAAATATGACGGAGCCATGAAAAAATTCAAAACTAAAGAGTCTAATTACATCCGATCCTAAATTGCTGGAAAGGACTTTGCAAAAATAAAACATGTAAATAATGTGCCAAAGGTTCTTCAGTGCAATCGAGTTTTCTGTACAGCGTATAATCAAGTCCACCGAAAATGGATCTATCTTTTGGTAGTCCCGGTATAATGCTGTATGAACCGAGGCCCATGAATCTTTAACCACGGCCCGGTGGTGGCCTGTCCTATATCGTTGCCAGATGCACGATTATGGCTAACTTTAACCTCAAATAAAATTTTAAAAATTTACTGAGGCTAGAGGCCTGCAATCTGGTATGTTTGATGATTGGAGGGTGGATGGTCAACACACCAATTTGCAGCCCTCCAGCCTCAGTAGTTTTTAAGATCTGAGGGCGGACAGAAAAAGTGCGGACGGACAGACGAAGCCGGCACAGTAGTTTTCTTTTACAGAAAACTAAAAGAATGTAAAAATCAAGAAGAAAGCAAGTAACGAGTAAATGAGAAACACGAACAAAAAAGAAAGGTGTAACTTAGGACTAAATGAGAAACACCACTCTCGAGTCCATTTCTTTTCCCTCGGATGCTCGTTCATCCGGCCATCAACGCTCTCGCTCCCGGCCTCACGCAAACATTATCCGCTTACGCGTGGTCCCTCAAATAAACATAATAATAATTCATGATACCCAAAATGCGGAAGAGGCAGGACTTTCCAGGGAAGGCTTCAAATGAAATTAGAAGATTGCGGTAGGCTTACACTTTGAGTTTATTTTTACACATGGATTGAATCTCTCCCTTCAATTTATTGAATATTTTTTTTATTTTTTGTTGATGATTTCTTGTATTCGATCGTTTGCAATGCAGGATGTTAAAACTTAAATATTAAGCTCCTGGTCGGAAGTTTGTAAAAAAATTGCGATGGTTAGAAAGTCAGTAGTAATATTGCAAATTCTGTCGATATGACTTTCACTGATTAATTTTTATTAAAATATAGTACATTTAATTATATTAGTCTAATTAGGATATTAATATTACAATTAGAACGTTCGATGAGGTGAATATAATTTTCGGCATTGACTAAGAATCAAACGAAACATTATACTTATTCATTTCGAAGAAAAGAGAAATTTTAATAGAAATTTGCAAGCCCATTCACTAGAGACATTTTGAAGATGTGAATAATAAAACCATGCAAATGTTAATGAGACTTTTTTTTCTTTTTCCCAGCCATGTACACGAGAAGAATAATAACAGCAACCGAGGTGAAGGTAGGTGAAGTCTTTGGTATCAAATATATATATATATATATATATATATATATATATATATATATATATATATATATAAATATATATATATATATATATATATATATATATATAAATATATATATATAAATATATATAAATATATATATATATATGTATATATATATATATATATATATATAAATATATATATATAAATATATATATAAATATATATATATATATATATATATATATATATATATATATATATATATATATATATATATATATATATATATATATATGTTGTCTATTGGGTCATTGCTGAGTCAAAGTTGGGGAAAACTATGGTATGCAAGCAGTTATTGCCCATAATTCCTTATATTGCTCTCATTCCAACTAGACTTGTATATGGGTAACGCCCTTATAGAGACCTGGGTTCGATCCCGACGTGAGTCAGAAATTTATTTCTGTTCCACATTGTGTGTTGATGATTTCTCTTATTCATATAATATGAAATGTTGTCACACATATAAAAATGTTTTTAGCTTGCCCAGGTAATTCCTTGGGTGCAGTTGCTCTCAGGTTCCAACTTATGTATGGCCCAGTGGGTAACGCCCTTGCTTTCCCACCTGAGGGATCCTGACGTCTCAGAAATTTATATATATATATATATATATATATATATATATATATATATATATATATATATATATATATATATATATAAACCAAAACATTTATATATGTGTATTTTATATTATATTATCCAATCACATACACATATATAAATGTTTTTGGTTAAGGTAAAATTTTACTATTTATCCAATCACCCAGCCTTAAAATATTTTCACAGAAACTTAAAACATTTTTTGTCGTACTTTGATCTCACTTCGTTCTGCTAACTCGCTAACAGGGGCCATTCAAAAGATATGAATATGTTGCAATTAAGACAGGGTATTTATAGCGAACACCTCTCTACATTAGTGATCTTCAGTTATTATCATAGCATTAATAACCACCTCCTGCTTTGAAATGGAGCTGTTCTTTCACTTGCGCTCGCAAAATGGTTAATTTACATACATATTGTTTGCATACATAGTGACTGACAGAGTTTAAAATGTAAACTTTTGGCAGAATTTGTTTATGTGGAGTAAGGTGGGCTAAAGAAATGCTAATTATCTTTACATACGTTTTATAAAGTATGTTTCCTTTTAACACTTTTTGGCCGTAAAACTCATACGTAAGCAAAATGGATTCTATACAATAAGAGCTTTGAGCAAAAGTAAAGAACTTGAAAAGAAATGTAATCCCTTTTTTTGTGGAGGTGAGCATCGTAATATGCATTTAAAAGTTAAAAATAAGATTATCAAAAGCAAGAATATTAATTATCACAATAAGAATAAACAGTGATTTTGAACGTTTTATAAATTTATTTATTTTTGGATATGTTATAATACAGAACTGCTTAAGTTGTGGCTGAACTTGTGGTCATTTTCGTTATCGGTGTCATTATCGACATCGTCGTCATTTTCGGCATCGGTGTCACTTTCGGCATGGGCGTCATTTTCGGCATCGGTGTCACTTTCGTCATGGGCGTCATTTTCGGCATCGGTGTCACTTTCGGCATCGGCGTCATTTTCGGCATCGGCGTCATTTTCGGCATAGGCGTCATTTACGGCATCGGCATCACTTTCGGCATGGGCGTCATTTTCGGTATGGGTGTCATTTTCGGCATCGATGTCACTTTCGTCATGGGCGTCATTTTCGGCATGGTCGTCATTTTCGGCATCGACATCACTTTTGACATGGGCGTCATTTTCGGCATGGGCGTCATTTTCGGCATCGGCATCATTTTCGGCATGGGCGTCATTTTCGGCATCGGCATCACTTTCGTCATGGGCGTCGGCATCGGCATCACTTTCGGCATGGGCGTCTTTTTCGGCTTGAGCGTCATTTTCGGCTTGAGCGTCATTTTCGGCACCGGCATTACTTTCGTCATGGGCGTCATTTTCGGCATGGGCGTCATTTTCGGCATGGGTGTCACTTTTGTCATGGGCGTCATTTTCGGCATCGGCATCACTTTCGTCATGGGCGTCATTTTCGGCATCGGCATCACTTTCGGCATGGGCGTCATTTTCGGCATGGGCGTCATTTTCGGCATCGGCATCACTTTTGGTATGGGCGTCATTTTCGGCATCGGCATCACTTTCGGCATGGGCGTCATTTTCGGCATCGGCATTACTTACGTCATGGGTGTCATTTTCGGCATGGGCGTCATTTTCGGCATTGGTGTCACTTTCGGCATGGGCGTCATTTTCGGCATCGGCATCACTTTCGGCATGGGCGTCATTTTCGGCATCGGCATCACTTTCGGCATGGGCGTCATTTTCGGCATGGGCGTCATTTTCGGCATCGGCATCACTTTCGGCATGGGCGTCATTTTCGGCATCGGCGTCATTTTCGGCATGGGCGTCATTTTCGGCATCGGCATCACTTTCGTCATGGTCGTCATTTTCGGTATGGGCGCCATTTTCGGTGTTGGTGTCACTTTGGTCATGGGCGTCATTTTCGGCATCAGATGTCATTATCGACATCGGGTTCGCTTTCGGCGTCGGCGTCCGCGGGCAGCAGGTTAAAACTTTTCGAAGTCCAGTCCTTCCCAGTCATCACTTTAATCTTTGACCAGAGGTAAAGGTCAAGGTTATGCATACAAAGTGTTAAGTTTTAGTTATGAAATGGTTAAAACATAGTTTGGAGGTTTGCCCTTGAAAACATATCTTACAGCTTTGGATGAGGAGAGGCCGATTATCACTTGTAAAGAGGAGAAACAAGTTATATGAAAATAAATGACATAGAGTATGCAGTTGTTATACCTCACTAAACACTGGAAGATCGAATAACGTTGAATTAGCCTATACGTACACTGGCGTAACCAGGTGTGGGTATGGGTGTGACCAGTTGGTCCCACCCCATATTTGGACTGTAAGCAACAATTAAAATAGTAGAATATTATAAAAAAAACAGATATGCAGCCGATATATCATAATCTATGATCCACAAGAACATTACAGCGCTTAATTTGTTATTAAAAACCAATATAAAAGTATTGGCAATGTTTCACGAAAGCATCGGTGTATTTCTGGCGGCAGAAATATAAAAAATAATAGAGAGGAAAATCTGACAGAAATGTTGAGAAGGTTTAATAATGCTCAGCGAAGACTGGCTTCAGTGAAAGGACTAATTAGCCGTTCTTGCGTAAAGGTAACTTGAGTAAGATTCTTTGAAGAAAATGGCAGTAAAACCTCCTTTAATGTATATTTTTGATCCTCGTCCCGTAGACTGGAATCAGAGCTATGCCCATGATTAAATGGAATATACACATACCCTACATATAAGTAGAAAGATATTAAAATAGCTTCTTAGATACAGGTATTATAAATTGCAGTTATCTTATAATTATTCACTTGCATATACTTGGTCAGTAGAACAACAACAACAAAACAGTGACAAGAAAGCAAGAGGGAACGTGAGGGGTGTGGACGGTGGGGGGGGGCGGAGGGGGCGGTGCAGTGGGGCGAGAGGATAACGTGGAATCAGAGAATAAGAAGAAGAAGACTCGGGCAGAGCCTTTCTTTCGCGTTATTATTTCTTTCATAAGGTCAGAAATGTAAATGGGCCCCTTGAGATACCTCTCGGGCCCCCTTTTCAAGGATCTGCCACGAAATTGGTTTGAAACGGGCCTGAATAAATCTTCACCTGTGAATGATACTTAGGCAGCCAATTTACATTCTGAGTGCGAGGCCGTAGAAATGGTGAAGTGATCCTTCAGTGGATACGAAAGGATTTTCCATCGCGGCTTTTAAAGTTGCCCTAGTCGTTTCTCTTAATGGCGGCTTCGTAGCGAAAAGAACATAAGCGAAGAGCAGAGCGAAGTTACTCCTACTTGTTGATGAACACTCGCAGATGAGGGTTTAATGGGAAGAAGTTTGGGGTGAGGGGGTGGGAATGGGTGTCATTTTAAGGTTTACAAAAATAATATGGACTTAAAATAAATTTCAAGATAAATTTGATAAAGGTAAATTTCAAGATAAATTTAATAAAGGTAAAAACTGCCTTCATATTACTAATTGCGACTGGATTATGAGTATAAAAATATTATGGTAATAAATGAAGTAAATAGTCTACTTTCGCTTATTGAGGAAGGCTGGCTGAGTGTTAATATGAATAAAGGTTTCATGGAAAATGAAGGGCTGGCAAATTTACACATAAAAAATAACAAATAAAGATTTGGAAGAAGAGAATTCATGAAAAGTCTTTTCTTTAGCTTGTTGATGAGGCCTGGCAGAAATTTAATCTGGATTTCAGGTCTAATGAATAAAAAAAAGCTGAGCTTCTAAGGATTGGGAAGAGAATTTTAGATGAGAAAAAAAAAAGATTAGGATGAAAACAATGAATTAAAGATCGATCGTGTGAGCTTGTTAACAAAACAGACAGAAAATTATTCTGAATTGAAGATTTAATATGAAAGCGGAAAAAAAGAAGGGAGGGGAGTTTGTAAAGTTTACACGGAAAATTTTGAAGGAAAAAATATTAATGTCAAAATTATTAAAGAAAAAAGTTACTCAGACTTGATGATGGTGCCAGGGATAAAGTTTAATCTGAAACTAAAGTTTAGAGGAACGTGATATTGAGCTTGCAAGGTTTATAAGGATATCTTGGAATGAATAAAAAGACAAGAGTGGAAAGAATAATATGAAAAGTAATTCTTTTTGTCATTGCATTAATCATCACTATTTAATTGGTTTTTAAAAATCTTCGAAATGCTTAACTAGGTTAAAATCTGAGAATTTTAGTCTTTGAATCACTTATAAGCAAATATTACCCCGTAAAGGGGTAGTGCCGGCATTGTATCTCGCGTGGTGCACTGTAGGCATTACTTAAGGGTCTTTGCAGCACTATCCTTCCTTATACATGATAAATAAAACTGGATGAGTGCAATCTATTTCTAGAATCGTTCATCGTTTTCTTAAATGGGCCTCCTGTTCTGTAGTTAGTCATGTAACTTCTGTAGTTCTGTTTTGATCATTCGTGATAAAATATATATACGAATATATATATATATATATATATATATATATATATATATATATATATGTGTGTGTGTGTGTGTGTGTGTGTGTATGTTGTATGTATATATATATATATATAAATATATATATATATATATATATATATATATATATATATATATATATATATATATATATATATATAATCATTTAAATGTTTTTATACTTTCGTTTGTAATACTTTCGTTTGTAATGCCGCAACTTAACTTTTCTGTACCAATGCTAATGCAAGAAAATAATTTTAAACCACCGGCCATTCATTCTTTGTCACAGTTAGGCATCTAGTCGATGATACGAGTTTTTTCACACAAATTTACGAATCCTCTAGCAGTATTTAAATTAAGGTTCTGTCGACCAATACTGTATGTTGGAAATAAATTCCTTCATGAAATGAAGAACAAACTACTGCAAGAACTTATGGCTTGCCTATGACCTCCTTTTGAAAAAAAAAAAAAATAGAATATATTTAGCCTCAGTATTCATGGTATAAAGCATAAAAAAACAGTTTACTACAATTTTTAATCCACCAGACCCAGGTATTTGTTAAATGAACTTGATCTCGTTTATTTCTCCCCTGTTTTGTCCCGTAAGGGATCATCTGCGATCAGATTTTGAATTAAGGGTCTCATCTCTAAACACATATTTCCCATTGGGTCACGTCGAAGGACCAAAACCTGAATTGTTTCATCGATTTTTAAATTGAGGTACAAACACACACACACACACACACACACACACACACACACACACACACACACACACATATATATATATATATATATATATATATATATATATTTGTGTGTATGTGTGTTGGTGTGTGTGCGCCGGCTCGTGCGTTTAGAACTTGAAAGCATGACCGATATATTGTTGCATCTCTAGAGCGAAAAACAGCTAAAGTACGAAAAATGTATAAATAGTTACACACACACACACACACACACACACACACACATATATATATATATATATATATATATATATATATATATATATATGTATGTATGTATATAAATAATGTGTCTGCGACATAAAAAAGTTTGACACATCAACCTCCTTTGATTCAGACAACCTTTAGAAAGTAACATTAATATACCGCTCAGAACAGGATATAAGCTGGCATACACCTGATCCATGATAATCCTGCCATTGAGACAAAAAATGAAGAAGAATAAGACTTTCCATTCCATCTCTCATTCAGACGCCACGATCTTTTCAGCCCAAGGATATAATAAAACACACAGACTCTCATCTTGTCCGTAATAAGAAGGCTGTTTTATGCGTCTCCGTGGAAAAGGTAGGCAGCTGTGCAAAAGGTTTTGTCATGTCTTATTATAATTAGTTTCGAGCCTGCAAAACAAGTTTACTTCTTTCTATAACATTTATTTTTTTATTAATCTGCATATGCTGAAATAACGACAAAAATCTCTGATTGGACAATATACCTTTTAAGTTACATTCCACTTGATATATTTTTATCAAAGACTTAATGATTTCTATTCATGAAATATGGGATATTATGGCCTTTCCTAATATTTTGCTTTTCTTGTATAAATCTCGCATATTTTACATTTTATAGCTTTGCATAAATTATGTTATTTCCCAGTATACCTAATTATTTGTTAAAAATGTATATAAGTATGTGTGGTGTGTGTGTATTATATATATATATACATATATATATATATATATATATATATATATATATATATATATATATATATATACTATATATATATATATCTCTCATCTCTGACACGGTCTTTTCTTCATTTTCTTCAAGTGTTAATAAACACGTGCCCTTCACACTTTGCTGGCAAAACCTCAAAGATCTCCAGTGCTTTGTCAGCCTTCAAGGAGGAATAAACCGACTCCTTTTGCGACCATCCGTTGTCTTGTTCATTGTTACTCTAGAGTCAAAATGAAACTATAGTATAATATATGAAAACCAGAAGAAAAGCAATAATATAGACGAACCCAACAAGATTATTTAAGGAAAACTTTAAAAAGATTCAAAAGCCATTAACTAAAAATATTTTTAATGCAACTTTGAGTGGGATGAAAAAATAAATCTTTTGTAATGGTACTATAAATCCATCTGATATTCTGTTTTAGGCTAAACTAAATAGAACAAAGAAAATAGAAACACCGAGAAAGAGAGAGAGAGAGAGAGAGAGAGAGAGAGAGAGAGAGAGAGAGAGAGAGAGAGAGAGATCTTACATCATACACGAGGCTATTATAATCATAATGGCCAGTTTGCACGAATGAATTGGCTCGCTATTGCTGAATCAATTTCTGTCCATTCAGGACGTATGAAGGTAAATTACCGAAGGTAATTTCCTGGATAATGACTCATGTCGAAAGTCAATGGAAAATGAAATCATTCCGGTTAGGTTTTCTTTTTTTATTTTTTTATTTTTTTTTTTGCTGTTCTTTCCGCCCTGGGCAAACACGCTGGCTCTAAGCAAGAAATGAGAGATCCATTATTATTATTATTATTATTATTATTATTATTATTATTATTTATTATTATTATTATTGTACCCATCCCGGAGATCCTACCAGGATGCCTTCATTCTGCATTGATATAAAGGGACACGTGTTAATAGGAGGCTGGGCTCAGCCTGGACGACGGTAAGTCTGAACGTGGAATTTATCACACATAAGACTGAAAATCGTACATTATTATAATTGTTATTGCACATTATTATTAATATTCGTATGATTATCATTATTATTCGCCTTGTCTTCCTGTCGGTTATTGATTTATTTGTGCTCGATTTCAAGGAATAAAAAAAACAAGCAATTACATGTATTGTTTATGTTCTCCAGACGTTTAGTAATTTTCCTTTTGTGTTTTTTGTTTAAAGCTAAAGCTTTCTTTCACGCGAGCATTAACTGATTTGTCTACTCTATATCATAGAGGTTTCAAACAACACAGATTGTAATCAGATCTACCTACCAAGATTATACTATAGGAACATTAAGCGTAGTCGTAAGTATCCTTTTAAAAACAAAATCAATTTGACCGAGTAGTCCATATGGCCACTATTAATATTAGTCGATCATGAAGCTTCTAAGCAGATGTGGTCTTTCTAATAATCCTTTAACTTAATGCTATGTACATTTATATATTTTCCTGTTTAATAACGGTACCGGTAGTCTGTGGGTAAGGATCTCCAAGTTTGCACTTGTCATCTCCCAACCAGTGGGCCAGCCTGTCTTCACAATGGTCCTTATGGGGAAAAAATCCACAGTTATGTAGGGTACAAATACATTTAAAAACAAATCTAAACAGAGAGCTGAAAACTGGAATCGAACAGATTCCCGAAAGCTCTCTGTTTAGATTTATTTTTTTAGTGTATTCATACCCATACACAACTGTGAATTTATTTCTCCATTCCAAGACTCATGCTACTATGACTATATTTTAATGGTCCGTTTGGAAGTGTAAGTTATAGAAAGTATCTTGGTCAATGTTTCGGGATAGTGTCTAACGTCCCTATGTTCGAGACTTGCAGTCTTTACCCTCTCTTACATCACTGTCAGGTTTCTAAAATGTATTTAATCTACATATTTGCAGATTCAACACGTTAACTAAATAAACATGTTTTTATGCCACCTGGGCTTTAAATGATATTGTTATGTAAACATATTATAAGAAAAATAAACTTGAAAATATAGCTGTAGCATGCAGTCAAACGCTATTTTGATATGGAAAATATTTCAATTGCATCTTTTTTCGGAGAGAGAGAGAGAGAGAGAGAGAGAGAGAGAGAGAGAGAGAGAGAGAGAGAGAGAGAGAGAGAGAGAGAGAGAGAGATTAATTTATTGTTACCTTACAAATTTTAAGCTCATCACATTCGCAGTCAACGGAAATGAACAAATTTTACCGACAGTCTTGATTATCATTAAGGTCCATCGACCCTCGACACTAAACAGCCAAGGCTTCTTGCAAATTTCCTATTTTAAGCCTGGTTTTCCACGAGAGTAAAGTGCTTTATCCGAGTTTTCAATGCCTTTAATGCGAGGTTAGGATTACCATGAATAAGCAAAATCTCATTGTAGAGTTCAGTGCATTTGAGGGCTTAATTTTACTTGAAGATCGTCAGATTTCGACGTGAAATCCGTGCTGGAGTGCAAAGTCAAATTTAATGCCAGTGTTCCCTGACTAAGTATCATTGTCATGACAGTAATATTTTTGGCCTTTAGAAATTATTTTTTAATAAAGATGAATTAATGTATTTTGCTACTTAGTTTAATACTAATTTATTGTAAAAAAAAAATACTCAGTGGCTATTTCCGCAGCGTGAAAGCTGCTACGATAGTAAAAACAAAAATACCACTAGAAAAACAATACCGTAGGGTGTCATTCGAAGAGTAATAATTAGAAAAAGTAGCAGCAATAGTAATAGTAATAATATTATTCTCTTACCCTCTTTATAGCATCAAAAAAGGGAGTGGGCCAACAATCCCCATGCCCTCCGGCCATTTGGTGACTTTCACACGACGCAGAGTAACGCGGTGCTATTGTTTTAATTCCTGGAAACCTTCAGGAGCAATGAAAGGGTTGTCTTTGGATCAAAGTGATGCATACTTATTCCGACAGTGACTGAGGTCTCATTTTCTATGAAGCCTCTCCTATGGGAGAACGGCGTACTGGTAAAAAAAAAAAAAAAAAAAAATATATATATATATATATATATATATATATATATATATAATAAATCTTCATATATAACGAAATATAAAATAACAAGTAAATACAAACTAAAAGGGTAGACGTAAAATAACGAAAAATTAAAAACACAAGTGTGTGGTCGTTAAAGCATACATACAGTACATGTACATATACATACACATATATATAATTTGATCTTTGTAAAGAAGAAAAAGTTATTTTATATATATATATATATATATATATATATATAATGTGTGTGTGTACACATACATACAGAGACAATAATGGCTTTGTAAAGAAGAAAAGTTATTTTCATTATTGTTATTATTGTTATTATTATTATTTGAAGGGAGTAGACCCTCTTTTAAACTGGTCTTATTAAAAAGGATGGCTGTATTATGCGAATTTATCTTATACAGGTCTTTTCTATTTTCCTTATGATTCGCTTTTCGGGCTCAGCGATCTTAGTCAGCAACTGGCCGATATTCATATTGGAAAAAGGATAGTGTGTGGAATGCGGGAATTCTTTTATTGAAATATCCAATCAGAAGTCCTTCGTCGCCTGGATTCAGGTTCCATTTCAGGTACCGTCTTCATGTTTCGACCAGCTCGTTGGTCATCCTCTGGACGTGGTTGAGCCCGAAAAGCGAATCATAAGGAAAATAGAAAAGACACTGTATAAGATGAATTTGCATAATGCAGCCATCCTTTTTAATAAGACCTATTATTATTATTATTATTATTATTATTATTATTATTATTATTATTATTATTATTATTATTATTATTATTCACCAGTGAAAAGTTTCCCAAATGACCAATAATTTTTTCGCATGGCCCCTTGATTACCATTTGAGAAAAATCCTAGTCCTGCAATAATAATAATAATAATAATAATAATAATAATAATAATAATAATAATAATAATAATAATAATAATTGCAGCTGAAAAATCCCCACCCTGATTATGGAAAGATTCCACACTATCAAGAATCAGGACAGCTTCTGTAATCAGAGAAATAAAAAAAACAAGCAAAAAGAAAAGTCTCTCGAAATCTCAAGAGTAGGAAAAAGAAAATACTTTTAACACCACGTAAAACTATCCTCTTCATCCTAGTGTTAAGATGCCTCTCAGCTCTACTTAGAATTAAGTTTTAAAAGGTCTTGAATAAATCCGCCCCGTGAATAATTATGCTCCTCGACTTCATTTGCATATAAAAAGAGACGCCAGAGTGAGAGTAAATCATCAAATGTGAAGAGTGTTCACGGGACATGGAAGGTCGCCTGCATGGACTCCCGACACCCGCTCCCTAACCCCCTCCCCAGAATGAACTCCCTCCATCCCTCCCTCTCCCCTCCCCCTCCCCCCCCCCCTCCTACCCTGAGCTCCCTCCCTCTCCCTCCCTCCTTCCTACCCTGAACTCAATAAAGGGCTTCTAATCGCTTAGCTAACTTGGGGGAAAAAAAAAAGTTTGTGTCTAAGGCTGATTAGAGGCTTGGGAAGATTCTCAAAGATTCTTTGGACACCCTGAAATGATAGCGAGATCGTCTAAAGAAGAGCTTAATTGTGTTGTGTTTTTTTGCGTTGTCACTTTATTGGGGGTTCACTGTTAATTGCTTCTTGAGGGTGATCTCAAAAGATATAGCGTGCTTACATATATTGATTTACATCCGGTTACTTGTAACATAATCGTCGTTCCAAAGTTTCAGAAAATAGAACCATATTTATTTATTTTCTGAATAACACAAGATGGCCAGAATATCCAAACTGCAAAGTTTCTTTCTGCCAGCTTTTATTTCTTTCTGCCTTTTTCTATAGATCACTTCTTTGATAACACTGCGTAAAAGCGCCATAATAGCCATTATACCTAAAAAGAATGATTTATTTGTTTATTTATTAATTAAGTTAAATTAGTTAGTTACTGAAGTACGATAACGCAAACACCAGCGGAAGCCTGCGCTGCCAGACGCAAGAACCGCTGGAGTAACAACTGTCGTGAATTCCCATAGTAGTGATTAAGTGCAAATGACTCGCTCGAAAGTTTGTGAATAATTTTTGAACTCTGTTCGAATTACATTACATTCCAGCAAACAAAATGCGTTCCGAGTTTTATCCATATGCGTAGTCATTATACTTTCCGACATTTTAAAAAGCTTTATCTAAACTTTCGTTGAGAGTTATTTGCGTGTCATAAAGCTAGATTGAAATAAAGAAAAGTACCTGGGTTCTGAAATGGAATTGTTGTATTTTATTGTTGAACTTTTTTCCGTGAGAGAAAACATTTTTAGAAGACTTCATTAAGGAAGGGTGGTTTCCCCGGAGGGAGGTTGTGGCGTCAGGGCACCTCACATGGTGCACTGTAGGCATTAGTAAAGCTGCATTGTACTTACCTTCCCGCTTTCCCTCTTCAATTTTGCTGTTCAGCACCCCAAACTTTTACTTCGATTAAATTATTGTTTATCTGTATTACTGCATTGCAGTGATGAATGCACCGTCACTGGTCATGCAAGAATTATACAATGTCTTTTAGTTCATTGTTCATGTGTTCACTAGTAAAAAAACCGTTTCCTGTCCAGCCTCTAACTAAAGATGAAAATCCTCATAATTAAATTCAAAGGAGCCCCTAAGTTTTTTTGTTCTAACAAAGAAAGATTATTCGCTTTTTCTTGAAGTTTTCATAAAGGGTCGTGTACTGTTAATTCTATATATTAGTTATGACTGCGATTTATGCACTCTATTGTTTAATGAGTTAATTCTAGACTGCTTTATTTTAGTTTAATTTTACATTTTCACGTTTTCCTTGTTGGCTTAAGCTGCGAATTTCTACATTCCAGTATCTAGTTAGCTAATTACTGAAACCGTTTCTTTTTTCTTATATTTTTACAATATCTTACCATGAGTTATTCACTTAAACTACGCAAGTAAAAATTCTAGTGTTTAGTTAGCAAGCTCATGAAAGTTACAATGAATTTAATATTATTTTGCTTTTATATTTATTATTTATCACATTATCTACTTCCATTTTTAATTATATAAAAGGAGTAGGTGGCAGTATCCTTACCTCAGAGACGCTCAATCAATTCTTTAACCCACGTCCAAGATTGCTTTGAATAAGTGAAAAGACGCTGACAGAGATGAATTTGGTTCATTTAAACCTAACAGCCGATATGACTGACTATCTATACTCTGTTTTCTTTTTAAGCTGACGGTAAATATTCCCAGCTGATATTACTGCTGTCTGCAGTGGGGGGTTAGGGGGGTGAGTGCAACATGAGCAACCAATCACGGTTAGTTTCAGTGATATCGTCCGTTGATATTTACCGCCAGCTTATAAAAAAAAAAATAGATATAAAAAACAAGTAAAAGGACCGTGGTGGCTATTCAGCGCATCGGCACTAGTAGCCCTGGTCGCTTGGTGCCAGATATTTCACAGTCGAGCTAACACTCAATTCAGTGTAGACAGAAGACAAAAGAAAATTGGAAAAAATGAGAAACAGAGAATCAGAGGAATCGGACGAGGGAAACATTAATGCCATATAAAGACAATAAAAATCCTTCAAGGCTGAACAATTCACCCTCTGAAAATGTTTCTCAGTTGCAATAGTTACATTCCTATCTCTCCCAAAAATTTTGTTTTGGCTCAGTTCTAGCTGACCAGAATAATATTTTGTGAATGAAAAGAATTCTAATTGGGAGGATGAAACTAGCCATTAAACTACTCGGATAAAGCTGCATAGGATAAGTATCAGAGAAAGAGAGAGAAAAAAGAAGGTAGCGAATTTTATGAAATAAAATTCTTTCAGTAAGTATGTTTCAGTCTTTTCAAAAATTCGGCTAAACTAATTTTTCTTCTGAAGAAAGGAGTAAAGAATCGAAACTGAGGTACTAACGAAATAGCAAAAAATAATTAATAGACGGATAACGTTCATTCTTTCTCTGATATATATATATATATATATATATATATATATATATATATATATATATATATATATATATATATATATATATATATATATATATATATATATATATATATATATATATATATATATATATATATATATTACTAACAGGACCCCATTGAAACTGGATGGTATCTAGCGGAGTTATTTATTCAACGGATACTTGACAATGAGTACTGTTAGTCCTGGAAACCTTGTAATTTATTTGAATAAGTAACTCCGCTAGATTGTATTAATGCACAGAACAATTGTAAGTGATAAAGTTTATATATATATATATATATATATATATATATATATATATATATATATATATACATATACATACATACATACATACACATATACATATATAAGTTGCTGCACTGAAAGAAGGTGGTGTGGCTCGAGAGAAAACCAGATAATGGTCACTGCCAATTCTATAATTTAACTGCTGAATCGTAGATGAGGTCCTTCTTTCCCAGCGTCTTATCCTCCCTCATCGTCCATTCTTTCTGCATGGCCTGACCATCTCAAAACACTCTGATCCTTCCTTTCATTAACCCTACCCTTTAATTACCTCTACGCTTCTTCATAATTCTGTCTTTCAATTTTTCCGCCTCACGTACTCACAAGCAGTTCACCTTAAAAGCTTCAATAGTAATCTTTCATTTGCATTAAACATCCACACTCCACAACCATAAAGGATGCTTGGTTTAACAATTCCTTAAAAAATTCCAAGCATGGCTTCTGTAGATATTACAAATATCTTTCTATATTTTGCACACATCCCGCCACCTTCATTGATTCATTTGTTGTGACTCGCCTCTTCTCACATCCTTCTATAATAATTATCAAATGACTTTTTTTCTATAAAAAGATCTATGTCACGCTTTTGTCACATCTCTGCGATTCTTACTCTTTCATCTCT
>NC_089755.1:31361242-31376242 GCF_040412425.1 Macrobrachium rosenbergii
ATATGTTCGTTGTTAAAATGTAAGAAGAATTGAAAGTACAGTATGTGTTGCTGTACTTATAGTGTTCATACTAGAATCTTTCACAATATATACAAAAGCAGTGCTTCTAGAATTAGCAGCAGATATCTTTCACACCTGTTCCGTTATTGTTAACTTTAATTTTGCAATTGCATAATACTTATAAGATATCAAGTACAATATGTGTCCCTCCATTGTCTTGTTTGAGATTTTTGAGATACTTGACGCGGAATTCATTACAGGTAATGTTACAGAAAAAAAAAAAATCATTTTATGGGATGTAGGCAGTCAGTTAAGCACTGGAGCATTTTCGGTCATTCAACGCTTAATAGGGTGAAAAGAGCGAGTTTGAGAAGTTAGACAGCAAGATCAAGAAATTCGAACAGTTGCACTAAAAAAAATACTAGTTAGAGATGTTGGACAGCAAGACGGAAGAAGGGAAGCTTGAATGAAGGTACAGTAAAAGGCTGAAAATTTGGGTACAGCGAAAGAGACTTAGCAAAACCCTTTAGTAATGTCCACAGTGCACCACGTGAGGTGTCCTAGCACTAGCCCCGAAGAGGAAAAAACATAGAGATAGCTGTGCATGCATTGCTCTTTCCGCATGAGAATTGTACGCAGGCGGGCGGTCGAGTATAAATTCTTTCATTTCCCAATTCCTGCGGCGTCTTCTGCAACTGGAGGACAGAGCTCAATGGCAATCTATTCCTTCCTGGCAATTCAAGTCAATTCCGCACCATAAACGTTGAGGTTTACGCCGGACCTCTTCCTCTTTTCATAGGTCTTCATTATCCCATAATTGTCATCGTGATCACGAGAGATGAATCATCCGTGTTCACGGTCAATCTTTGAATATTCGCGGTGTTTGGCCAATATTTCATTTGGTATCTTTGATGTTTATTTCTGTTGGCTAAGTTTATATTTTTTTTCAAATGCGTGTAATCATACATGCACGAACACAAACATGTTTATATATATATATATATATATATATATATATATATATATATATATATATATATATATATATATATATATATATATATATATATATATATATATATATATGTATATATATATGCACACACACACACACATTTATATATATATATATATATATATATATATATATAAATATATATAATATATATATATATATATATATATATATATATATATATATATATATATATATATATATATATATATATATATATATATATATATATATATAAAAAACAATGCAAGATCTTTCATTCTAAATATAAAAGAATCTTGGCCTTAGGATAAAGGCAAAAGATCTTGAATGCAAGATCTTTCCTCCTTTATTCTAAGATATTTTTAATATAAGCTTGCTTGAAAACGCCTTATTATAAAGGCAAAAGATCTTGCATTCCGTTGTTTCACTTTCTCATATATATATATATATATATATATATATATATATATATATATATATATATATATATATATATATATATATATATATTTATATATATATATATATATATATATATATATATATATATATATATTTATTTATTTATTTATATATTTATTATATATGTGTTATATATAAGAAGATACTACTCTCAGCTTGCTAATGGAAATAAGAAAATAACTCATTCATAAACGAAAAGTGTGAAGTCAGTTCATATTGAATGCCTTCTGAAACAACACAATCCCAGGCAAGGATTACCTCTTCCAAGACAAGCCTTTGAAGGACTCAGGAGACCTGAGAATCAAAAAGTTTTAATTGCTTCTGCTTTCAGCTGTAATCAAGTACTTGCTCTGATCGGCCCGGTTAGATCGCCCTCGTTCTTGTCATTTTAGAAATACCCTTTTTTTTTTTTAAAGTGGGTAATCTTTGAATAGTTTTTCATGGCTAAGAAAGTGTCTGAGATTCCATGATTTGATCGTTGCTTTTCCTACTAATAATATTATTAGGTTAGGTCGCTGTTTTTTTTTTTTTGTTGTCTGACTTTTTTTTCGAATAGTTTTCCTCATTATGTAGTAGCTAATTGATTGATTGAATAACTTATGAAACTTAGGCTGCCACGCCAAGAACTGGGGCACTTTCGGCCATTCAGCGTTTAAGACAGTGAAAAGAGAGGTAGTTGGAGTTGTTGGACAGTAAGATAAAGAGACCAAGAAAATAAAGTTCA
The DNA here is from genome assembly GCF_040412425.1 of Macrobrachium rosenbergii. Classification (NCBI taxonomy): domain Eukaryota; kingdom Metazoa; phylum Arthropoda; class Malacostraca; order Decapoda; family Palaemonidae; genus Macrobrachium; species Macrobrachium rosenbergii. The sequence goes on from NC_089755.1 coordinate 31,363,426, forward strand.
TGAAGTACAAGGGCCTAAATTTAGGACTTAAAGAGAATCCCACATTTCAGCTAATAAGTAGTAGTTATAGAGGCTGGACAGCAAAACTGAAGTAAGGTAGCGGGAATGGAAGTAAAATTAAAGACTATGGGAGTGGGTGCTGCCAGGGGTCGAAATGACGTTGCAGACACCCTTCGGTAATGCCTACAGTACACCATGTGAGGTGCACTGACAACGCTACTCCCCTACCGGGTAGGTAATATTCGTCATGTAAACCCAAACTTTTGATTGAAATTTTGTTTAGGCTCTTTTGTACTGTATGCGGTTTGGACAACGATAACGTCAGTGGCTAGCAGATAATTTAGTCTTTAATTATGATAAAGTAAAGACTACCTAAAATTCTTGAAGACCGTTTAAGTATACAATACGTGAAAGCCAGAATTAGTAGTATTTGAATAGTACGAATATTACATAAATGCGTAGACATACATGTGGACAGAATAGATAAAACCATATAGTAAGTAGTTAAGTATTTAATGCAGTCGCATGAGTGACCTCCCTTGCAGAAATGTAATAGAGGAATCGAAAATCATTTACAGTTAAATATCCACGCAGTAGTCATAAATGCCTTTTTTCATCAGCTTTAAGAGCGATTCAATATTGAACACTGGAGAAATGACTGCAAGTGCACTATATGTGGACGAATAAGTGTACACATGGATAAACTTAAGCCAGCGATTAACGAGAATAGTTGACGTTGTCATATCATCCAATACTGGCCGAAATACTTCCAAGTAGCGCTCAGCGAAAGGAAAATATAATAACCACTCGCCGGTACAGATTGGCATTCTTCAGAGATCCCGCATCTTTGGCCCATTCAGATTCTTGTGTCAAGTTTTGTAATCTGTTCGCTCATCGCCTGTAATCAACAAACTTCTCCCCCACAAGTCTGAGTAATTGCCGAATCAAGTTTCGTGATACGAAATATCCACAAACTATGGATTGCACTAATTGTGTTCAAACAATTTGGCCTGCCTCTCTGCTTCGCCCTCCAGTTTCAGTCTCGCTCATTTTTGCGGTGTTTGTTCTCTGTTTTTTCTTTTGGTGGCCGCGCGCGCGCGCGCGCACACACACACACACACACACACACACACACACACACACACACACACACACACATATATATTAATATTATATTATAGCAGCAATTTACCCTTGATTTTATCGATTTCCTAATAGTTTTGTATGTATGCTTGTATGTGCGTTTGTGTGTTTATGAGAGAGAGAGAGAGAGAGAGAGAGAGAGAGAGAGAGAGAGAGAGAGAGAGAGAGAGAGAGAGAATGGTTAATGATAGCATCAATGAAAGAATTATGATATTAAATAACTGAACAAAAAAAAAGGGGGCGAAAGTGGCTCACACAAGTTAGTTTTCTTGTAGGTTATCGCAAGTGCGTGAGTACGTGAACAAAAAAATCTTGCGTGACGCAAAAAGAAAAAGAGGAGAGAGAGAGAGAGAGAGAGAGAGAGAGAGAGAGAGAGAGAGAGAGAGAGAGAGAGAGAGAGAGAGAATAGCCATTTAAAAAAGAAAATCCAATAAAACTTTGCAAACGAAGTCACCCAAATAATATCAAAGCCTATGAAGGCTTCTGTGACAGTTTGAACTCTGCGAATTAATAAACTTGCCAGCGATCAATCGGATTCTAACTTTGCGTCTCGAACTTTCACGTCGATAACTGCCTTTGATTTTGATCGACTTCCGACCAAGAGGTCTATTGGATTCCTCCCAGGGCCCTGGCTGCTGGATTGCCCTGCCAAATGACTTATCTGCTTTAGGCACCTGTTCTCAGGAACGGTATGTTTCTACCCAAAATTTCTTGGTATTTTACGTAACCAATTCCAGTACTGCAGCCGACAAAAACACAACCTCCGAATTAGGACATCTGGCAACGAGGTTGATTTTCCAAGTTATTTTGTAAATGTTGAATAATTAGGATTTCAATATATTGTCTTAGGGTCAAGATGAAGTTTTATCAAAGTTTAAAGAAATTTCGTGGCGTCAGAGAAAGTCCCTACCTTGACAGAAAATTCCGTAAATTTGTTTGTAACCGTATCGAAATGCCGACTGGTAAAGGATTGGAGTCATGATATTTTAATAAAATACCAATGACTGATATATCGACAACTGCTTGATAATACTGATCTTGTGTTATACTAACGTCACCTTCGAGATGACACACCACAACGACAGCCTAAGAATGGTTAATCCGTCATTACCATAAAGTGATTTACACCCCCGGAGGGCGATAGATTTGTGAAGTGAATAAGCGGGTCCTTTTAGAGAAGTAATACAGGGGCAGACCTGCAAGGTTAAATTATCCACGGATGCAGTTATTTAACTTCAGCCTCAGAATTAGTAAAAAAAAAAAATAATAATAATAACGTCCTCATAGTACAATCTTGCCCATTTATCTGAAATATCACCGTATGGATCATGCCCGAAATTGTATAAATTTGTAGTTTTTTTTTTTTTTTAAGATCGCGAAATACGGACGGGTTAGACGATATCCAGCAACATTATGAACAGTGCTGTAATTTTTATAAGTTCGTTATTACTGTATGGACTAACTTCAAATTGGCAAATGCTTTAGATTTAAATGTATGAAAATAATGAAAGCTATAAAAATTGTTTCCGGTGCAAAATAATAGGTACGAAATATTGAAATGAAATGCCATTGCAGTTTGCTGCCACAGTTAATTGCACTTAAAATGATTCATTCTTTATGTTCATTTATAATTTATAAAAATATAATAAAATCCATAGTATTTTCAGATTTTAAGTCAACCCATCCTGCAGTAACAAAGATGTACACACTATTATACTGGTTAGGACATACTTATGAATGAAAACAAAAATGTCATAACTGTAATCTCAAAAAGAGATAAATAAGATTATAGGTTTTCAAGTGTTACGACAAGATTGAATGTGTATTACATGATGATATGGCGAACGTAAAAGTGTTAAGTGGGGAAAACCTAGAATTCAAAACTAATAAATTGATAAATAGTTGAATAAAGAGATATACAAATAAATTCATTAAAGTAAAGTAAATGTATCTCTGTTGCCACTACCGAAATATTTTTTTCTCTTTTCAGCTATATGCACTCTAAAACATTCGTTGATGGTTACCTAAATATGATATTTTCTGTCACGTACAAATATCGACTTAAAGCTATAAGAGAGAGAGAGAGAGAGAGAGAGAGAGAGAGAGAGAGAGAGAGAGGCCCAGGTGAGTCAGTCGAATACTAGATTGCCACCGAGACAGGTACCGATAGTCATCAAGCCCTGAAATGTTGAAAATCATGAAACAAATGACAATCAGTTCCGGTTCAAGGAGCCTTCGTCGTCTCTGCTCTTTTCGCCCAACCTACGAACCTACCCATCCCCCACCCATTATCCCCAGATCCCCCCTCCCCCCTTCCAACCCCTGCTGAAGGCACACGAAAGGATCTGGGTCTTCCGAAGGCTGTCAAGCAGCTGTCAAACGGGAATGTGTATAAAGCTCCTCAATGCCTCAGCTCTGTTGACAGTCTCCGTCTTTTAAAATCGGGACCAGATGATATCGGGTGACGCCAGCCGTTATAATATTGCAATGCCTCCGCGATCAATATATCCCCAGAAAGAGTTCTCTTATTTGGTGGAATGAGACGGACAGACGCGCAGACTCGTTCGGAGAAGATAAGAATTAGAAGACGTTATTTTTGAAAGTCCTTACATATTTAGAAAGATCAGGCCCTGAATGTTCAAAATAAGCCTAAATTTATAATAATGGTTAAATTTTGGGCCTGAACGGTTAAATTGCAGACATACACGAACTGACACACACACACACATCTCCTGTATACCCTTTGAGATTTTCATTTATAATCTAGGGATGATGGTGATAGCCCATGCCACCCTCCATCTGAGGAAACGACCCACCATAGTCGGCTAGATGGAAATTGGGTTCCTTTTTTACTCCCAACACGTGACATGAGTTATGTCACCTTTGAACTTGATACAGGAACTGTAGTTATAGATATTTCTTTAATCCTTTTAAATTGATGAAAAAAAATTCAAAGTTCTGTAAAGCCTGTGAAAGACTTTATTGAGGGATAGTGAAAAGCTCGATACGGAAGGTGTGAAATGGTTATAAATTTCCTTTTTTTCTCATTTTGAGATTCAAAATATCAGTCCCCGATCTTTATCTATCTCCGCTGGTTTTCCATATCATTTTAGAGAATTTATATGCCGTTGTTTTATATCTTTAATTGTTTTAGAATACTAGATAATGTTATAGAATCAGCTATTTTTATAATGTGTCTTTGAATCCGTTTTTTTGAATTTTGTTTTAAATATAAAAATGATAGCATGAGTTTTATTAATTATCTTTCACTCATTGTTCCTTGATCTTACAAGTTCATCAAAATATGGATTTCATTCAAGGTAACTAATTTGAACCAGTTACTTTAGTACTTCTTTGTCAATATTGCTTCACTTAATTGAATAGATTTGTATTCCAGGTCGTTCCTTTTATTTCAAAACTGTTAACATAAAAATATTGGAAACTAAATAATAAACTATGAGAGTAATTTTAGAAGATCCTTTCTCAAATCATACAGTGATTTGGACCACATGTGTAAAATCCATTGTAGGAACTGCAGAAATGGACAAAAAAAAAATCTGTGAAATCACGATGGATAAGACATGACAAGCGAAACACGGATCATGTTTCAAGTAGAAGCACTCCAACCCACTGACTAGACCCCTGTTCCATTTTCGAAGACTGCCTTCCAGCGACTAGTTGGAACTCCCCGCGATCGTTCCAGTAATCAAAACGATTTGTGTCCAAAGGAAGCGTGGAAAAAATAATACTTTTGTTATTGGACAGTTTACATTGAAGGCCACAGAAGCATAACGAAAATACACCGTGACGTATTGACAAGTGAGAGGAATACAAAGAGGAGCTGGCGAGAATATTGGCAGGTGTGAGGGTGAACAGGCGTCCCCCCCATTTGTCTCTTTCTCAAATAAAAAATAAAGGCACAAAGGATTTTGGAATATTCCCTTTTTGGCATCAATCTTAGGATGAAAAGGACCTCGTTGGTGTTTTTGTTTGATTTCTTGTAATCCATACGCAAGACATTTCTTTCCCTTTTTAATTTTTTTTTTTTTTTTTTTTGCCCTTTTTTCACAACTTAATCAGGCCCACTGGATTGTTGTCACTACGTCTGCTCGGAACAATGATCTGAAGTATTGAACGGGATGCTTCTAATTATCTCACTGTTATCAAAATGATAGAAATTGGTTAATCTTTTATTGTTTGTTACAGTCAAAAGGAGTGAAGGATGTGATAATACGCAGAAAAGATTATTTCTCTTGAAAGGTCCTAATGACAAATCCTCTCCGAAATGTATCAATCCTTTATAGTAACAGTAAAATTCATAGATATAGGCAGCGTATGATGAAAAAATAGCCCTTAGATCTCCCATCTATAAGTCCGCAACTAGAAAAGACAATTATTATTACATTTCATTCTTCTTTTGGCCGAAGTCATTTAATCTGTTCATTCCAATCCTCTTGTAGTGGTGAAGCCACATGAAGCGATTGTACGAAGTACGGGCAAGTAAATAATCATTATAGAATGTTGATCAGAAAGTCGCCTCTATGATAAGAAGCACCACAAAACGCTGGGAATACAACGCTATAAATTCTTGGGAAAAAGTATTGATACTTGACAAAATGCGAAAATTAAAGTCTGATTACAGAATTCTTTACGATTCCTGGCTTGTGTTGAAAGTTTCGCAGCCATCAGTGATTAAGAGAAAGTACTTCCTGTAAATTACAAATCTGGTGAAAAGAATGTTTAGTCAATCCTCAACATGTTACATTATAAACGTGTAATTTCTGAAGGAAAAGAAACAGCTTATCTTCATCATGTTTGCAAGCTTACGTTCGAACTTCGCACAGAGATCGTATTAAAATGGGTGATCTGTGATTATTTGAATTGGAAAGTAGAGTAAAATCTTCACTATAATATTGCGTAAAAACAGATATTTCTGTAACGGACTGACCAGAGAAGAATGACCGGAAACAAAATAATATCTTCAGCCACAGAATAGGATGACAAACCACAGAAGGGAATGGTCGTTTCAGAATAGAATGAACCGTCACAGAATACAATGCTCAATCACAGAATTAAATGATTCGTTGCAGAGTAGTATGGTCATCCTCAAAATAGAATGAAAAATAAGGAGGAAATGAACATAGCAGAATATAATGGCCAACAGCATAATAGATTATCAAACCTCAAAAAGAATTGTTTTCTTCAAAAGTGAATGACCAGCCTCAGAATAGAATGACCAACAGCAACAAAGAACGATCAGTCACAGGATAGAGAATAACCAACCACAGAAGATAATGACCATTACAGAATAAAATGACCCTTCATAGGATTAATGATTCCCCTGAGAAGAAAATGACTGGCCATAGAACAGAATGATCATCACAGATTGGATTGAAAGATCACGAACCGGGAATGACCAACCAAAGACAAGAACAACGAGACACAATAAAATGGTCAGTTATAGGGTGGAATGACTTATAGAAAATAGTGACAAAATGACAGAATGATCTACCACGAAATAGCAAGATCAACCACGAAACAGAAAAAACAACCACAGATGAGAATGATTATCCAACAAAATAGAATGACCATCCACGGAAAAGAATCGCCAAATATGAAAACAAAGCACATGAGGTAAGAGGAATGATTTAAACCATTAGAGGGGGATATTACAATGCTAATAAGATTTTGTTGTATATTGTAATGGAAAAGAGAAATGTGAAGTGGACTGGCTATGATGACTGTGCCCGGCCGAGATAAAAGGAAAGAAGAGAGGTAGTAAAAAAGTTCCCCCTCCACAAAGAACTGATTTATTGACATTCCTTCTGACGTTGCAGCTTCGGGTTATAACAAAATTGGAAGTCTGAGATTTGATGGATATAACATAGCTATTAGGAACTATATACTCGACGCCAAATGATCGTTTATAATAACGCTTATGCGAAATTTTTTACACCAAGGAAATAGTTTTTCGAATCTCATTGGATTGTCCACAAGAGTTCTCTTTTGTTTTGAGACTACGTTCTGGTAGGAGAAACAAAAATGGATATAAAATAAATAAATAGATTATTAAATAAATAAAAATGATCGAAATTCCATATATTACACTCAACTTTTTAATATCTAGTACTACTAACCTTGATTAGCAAAAAGTCGTAACAAGACAAATTTGACATTTGGAGAAAACTTTCAAATTCTGTGTTTTGTCAGGTAGCGTTTAATCACACCTTTTATTTTTATTAATATTTATTATGAAAGATGTTAACAAATTGTACTTTATTCACTGTTGATCATGGGTAACATGCACCATAATTAATTAGATTAAAAAGCCGTTAAACCCCCTCTCTCTCTCTCTCTCTCTCTCTCTCTCTCTCTCTCTCTCTCTCTCTCTCTCTCTCTCTCTCTCTCTCTCGGAAGTGTCTTTGCATCTATATTATTCATGTTATGCAATTTGCTTTACATGAAGAAATTGTAGACCAACAAGAATGATGAAGTATAGCAAAGGACCTATTGAAAACTGTATGTTCATGAAACTACCAAGAGCTCTCTCCTTTTTTTTTTTTTTTTTTTTTAAATAGGCCTTGTCGGAAGAGGGGTTGAGTGGAGGTACCTTGGAGTAGTTCTTACATACATTTTCATCATTTGATTTTACTATTAAAGTTGTATATTTTTTTTGCAAGACTAACAAAAGCACAACCAACATCATTACCCATTGCAACATGAAAGACATTTAAGCATTAAATTACTGAAACTGAAAGAGAAAAAGAAAGCCTTTCATCTGGCAATAAATGAGCATAATTTTGCCAGATCACGTTCCAAGCTGGCACTGCTAACATACAAATAAGATTTTTCCATATATTTAGTGAGCATGTTTAAATGTACCAAGGCCTCGAATTCCCATATTTACGCGTATGTGTGCGTATTTTTTTCACAGATTTATTAATTCCGACGAGGGTATGGCTTCTTCCGGTTTGTCTGTTTGTTGTTTCATATTTAGGATGCATCATTTAATATTAATGGCAGAAGTCAAGGTCATACGTAGAGGTCTAGGGTCAACTATGAATTTAACCTTTAGAGGATGGATTGCTCAACTTTGGCGGTTTGCAGTCGCTGGACGCTTTTTTTTTTTTTTTTATTATGCATACAGAATTTAGGGCGATTAGTGGAGAGCATGGATAAGTGCCTAAAATTTTTTTTAACCAACTGTTTATATGTATAAACAATACGTTATATTTTATATTGTTTCATTTAAAATATATTGGATAGAAGGTCTAAGAAACAAAGAAGTATTGTAAATATTTCTGTCTGTCATAGGTTTCGCTACAAGTGTTTCAGAAAGTTCCAAGAGTAGCTGAAAATGCGAACAGAAGTCCATTCTTTGCTCACCAGTTCTTTATAACGGTGCACAAATAAAAAGAGACCAGAAAGAACCCACCCGGAAAGGTTTATAAAAACCAACCCACCGATCAAAAGAAAATAAAATTGAATAAAAAAAAGTCAATGAAATATTCAGTCCGCCGGTAACCTCACCTCTCAACATCCGACGAAAAATAATTGTGATTCATCAAAGCTTTGCAGTCCAAAAAACACTTTTTTTTCTTTCTTTTTTTCGGATATATTTTGGAGAGCTTTGTATAATTTTTGCCTTGGTCAAAGCAAATGTGATTAGGAATACTGCAGTTTTAATTAAGAATACTTCTTTGTTGGTATGATGGTCTTTCCATCGATGCACATTCTTATTTATGCGGAGTCTAATGAAGGATTTTAAATTTAAAATATAATGTATATAAAAATTAGCACAACGGAGGTCATACACTTCTATTAAAAGTTATATTAGATCCAAATTTCTAGTTTCTTCTAATTGTGGTTATTGTCCTTTTATTGACTGTGACATTATTTCGTACCGGCTTAACAGTGAATAAATTTTAAGCTTTTATTTCTAATGAGGATATGGTAGGCAGAAAGCCTTTATTCTTTTTGCAAATAGAGTACGACCCAGGTGGACATGAGAACCTCCATGAGTCTTTCTTTGTGGAAACTTGTCAGTCAATAGTTATTATATTTTATTTCTTAAGACTATATTGGGCAAGATCTTCAACAAAATGAAAAGAAAGGAAGTTACTTAATCTAATATAATTTTTATAAATTATGGTAGAAGAGACTATTTAGCCTTGGCAGGGAACATTTCTAGGAGGACACTCCGAAATCGAACCAGCTCGCTGATAGAAGGGACCCTTCAGCCTTGGTAGGCACAAACGTTGTTCCCCAACCTTGGACTTTGAATAGCCATTGTACCGTGGCCTTCATGGTCTTGGGTTTGAGTTCCCTAGCCAGAGGGTACAATCGGGTATTTATCCTCTTTTTGTTCACTTTCCTGTTTTTTCGAAAAGTGTGTAGGACAGGCTGATGAGAAAGCAAAAGTTGCTTGGTGGATTACCAGGAAAGTGCCTTCGACTGTACCTAATCGTTTCCTTGTGTGAATTTTATCATTTCTAAATCCATCCGTACTGTCCTCCTCCAGTTGTGGCAAACCTGGTGGATTTCTTATTTTTGCCTTGCAATGTGTGCCGGCCCCACCTTGTTGACCAGTTGCTTCTGGCGCTTTTTTCAGTGACATATGACGATGTTTATATATACTGTACTTTCAACAGAATGTTTGTAATGTAAATACTATTGTTGTTGATGGTATTTGTGTTTATTGTTCAGTTGATTTTTACAATATTACTGTTGTTATTCGTCTGTTTATAAGTTGTGCTGCTGATTTTATGCTAATTCTTTCGGGAGACATTCAACTGAACCCTGGGCCTGTTATTCAATGCAGAAACAGAAATTGCAAAGTACTTTACTCAAATACCCGAGGATTAAGGTCAAAGTTTTTGATCTCCAGAGTTTCGTCCGTAACTACGATGTGACGTTTTATCCGAGACTTTTAAATAGTAACAGGTCAAAGGTTGAGTTTTTGATCCCGGGGTTTGATAGCTTTGATTTTATTTATCGCCACAACATCCCACATGCGCAAGGTATGGCTGTATACACGAAGTCCGGACGACCTATTTATCGTTAGAAAAATTTGGAGTGTAGTTGCCAGGAAGTTCTTTGTTGTAAAATTTTCAGTAAGCTCTACAACTTGTACGTATTTGTTGTTTACTACCATCCAAATATCGGCTATTCTATATGACTGTCTCTTGGAAAGGATTAGTATGGCTCAGTCTCAGGATTCAAAAGTTTCATTCGTTATTTGTGGAGACTGTCATGCAAAGCACAGAGAGTGGCTAAATTCAAATTCCACTGGTCAACATGGCCAGTCTGCTCTTGAGTTCTGTGTATCCTGATTTTGCCCAGCTAATTGAGAAACCTATGCATATTTCTGGTAATAGATTAGACCTCATATTCACAAATGTTCCAGCTATTGTCCAAGTCCAAGGTCTGTGAGTATATAGGCACTTCTGATCTTAGCGCCTTTCACTCTTGCTTCTAATTTGACTCTACCATCAAGCATTCTGCTGACTAAGTGACCTCCTTGAAATCTGCAATCTCTACATTCGCTCTTTCAATATAAATATATGTATATATATATATATATATATATATATATATATATATATATATATATATATATATATATATATATATATATATATATGTGTGTGTGTGTGTGTGTGTGTGTGTGTGTGTGTGTTTTGTGTTTATATATATATATATATATATATATATATATATATATATATATATATGTGTATGTGTGTGTGTGTGTGTGTGTGTGTGTGTTTTTTTTCTGTTATAACAAAGCTTCCAGACATGGATGATCTGTTCAACGCATCTGTATATTGGACTTATTCCTAATCTTGAAATTAGGATGAATGATTGATCAAGGTTAAATAGATGCCTTTTTCAATTGATACACAGACACACACACATATATATGTATATGTGTATATATATATATATATATATATTATATATATATATATATATATATATATATATATATATATATATATATATATATATATATGGAAGGAGCAAATGTAGAGATTGCAAATTTTAAGAATGAGGTCACTTAATCACCAAAATGGTTGATGGTAGAGTCAAATCAGAAGCAAGAGTGAAAGGCATAAATACTTGACTACCCATGCAGTAGAATAACTAAATATGAGGTTTAGCGAACAAAATATCTAAGTAAAGATACAGTGCGATAAGTAAATATGGCAATTGCAAGCCCGATAAAGATAGGGTGAAAGTGTTCCAATTGAGTGATGCTCTATGGGACGAAGCGAGAGGGAAGGAGAGGGAAGAGATTTGTGAGTTTTGGAAGTAATTTAAGGTGGTCAAGAAATTTTGCAAAAGGGAATTAAAACCAGAGAGAAATGGCCACTTGAAAAGCTGTCTTAGGAAGAAAGATACACATGCAATTATGGCTTTTGAAAGGAATATATATATATATATATATATATATATATATATATATATATATATATATATATATATATATATATATATATATGTGTGTGTGTGTGTGTGTGTGTGTGTGTGTGTGTAAATATGTATGTATATATATACACATATACATACATACATACATAACAAACAAACATTTTGGTGTGATGTTATAGAAAATGGCACACGCTGAAGTAAAGATAATTTCATAGTATAATAAGCTTTTATTTTTTGGCTTTTCAAAAGTATGATACCGCTCAAATAATTACGTTGTTCTCAAAATATTGACTCTATCAAAGCTATACATAATGGTCTTGCAGTCATTTGATTGTGCTTGCTTGAATTCATTTCTCGTTGCTTATTTATTTATTTACGGTTCGTTTATTTATTCATTTATTTATTCATTCACATTGTCCAACATTCCTTTCGTAAATGGTTGTGTAAACTGCTCCAATTCTTAAAATATACACGAGAGCTCAATGATCTTCTGAATTTCCATCCATTTTCTACGATTGCTTATTGTTCAGACACATTCGAAAGGCAAAAATAATAGCCAATGTTGTTTAAGTTTGTGATAATTCAAGTTTAATGCTAAGGGTATGTCTTATTCAGTGAATGGCAGTTCATAATTTTACGTCTTTCACTTATGTGTTTCTTGTAATTTCATTCAGTGATATTGCAGGTTTGTAAGAATTTTTATTTCTCGTTCACTTCATATTCTGCTGATTTCTGTACCACTTGCAGAGTAGATGCTTAGGATGTAAAAAGACTTATATGACAGAAAGTCTCGTGTGTAAAATTTACTAAACAACTAAATGGGCAATTGGAGATTGCAAACCCCAGCCAAGGCAACTTTATGTCTGATTTTTAACAAATTATCTCACCAGAGAGCAACAAGATTTTATTGAAATATGGTAGAAACACTTTGGATGACTCCTTGAGGACGCTTAACTTTCTGTCGACGTAGATTTGAGCCAGTTTTTTTCTGTTAAAATTTACCGAAATGGTCACCTGAAATTGGGCAAGCAATGATATTTTTAGCGAGTGTTATCAAAATTTGCTGAAAGGCTTCGTATGTGATTCTGCAAATAGGTGAATAGAAAGACAAACAAAACACCTTAAAAACATTACTTACTTTTCTCAGGTAAAAAGCAGAACCTAATCACAAGACAGGAAAAATTTCCCTTGTCATGTAGAGCAATTTCAAAAACGCTGTTCGAAAAGAACCGGCATTTAT
>NC_089755.1:31381242-31436242 GCF_040412425.1 Macrobrachium rosenbergii
GAGCTGATGTAGAGGGACTTCATTTGGGCACAAGATCATCAGTGGTCCGATTTTGGTAAGACTCGTTTTCAGGTCTTGCTCCACACACGATTGCGGGCACCTCCTCAGTCACTGTCGAATATATGACAACTGCTACTTTCTGAGAGTTTTTTTTGTTTACGCTTTTGACGGAGATGAAATTCCTTGCAATTATTGCAGTGAACACTGAAAACAACATAAACAAGTAAATAATGCGCCGACGTTTCTCCGGAGCAATCGAGTTTTTTGTACAGCCGCTACAGAGTATAATCAAGGCCACCGAAAATAGATCTATCTTTCCGTGGTCTCGGTGTAATGCTGTATGAGCGGCGGCTCATGAAACATTAACCACGGTCCAGTGGTGGCCTATCCTATATCGTTGCCAGAAGCACAATTATGGCTGACTTTAACCTTAAATGAAATAAAAACTACTAAGGCTAGAGTGCTGCAATTTAGTATGTTTGATGATTGGAGGGTCAATGATCAACATACTAATTTGCAGCCCTCTTGACTCAGTAGTTTTTAAGATCTGAGGGCGGGCAGAAAAAGTGCGGACAGATTAAAGTGAGGATGGGCAGACAAAGCCAGCACAATAGTTTTCTTTTACAGAAAGCTAATGCAATGTAAGAATAGGAAATAGAACCAGCAGCCTCTTTTAACGCATGAATGAATGAATGTAACCAAAGACGTTATAGATCGTAAGAATATTGAAAATGCAGTGTAATAGATTCATGCATTATAAAGAAAAATGTCAAAGACTGCTTAGCCCAAGTCCAGGTACGTACAGAATGGATGGACTACTTGTAAATAACATTTTTAAAGAGTTAGCATTGAATAAATCATTCGACTGTCGTCTTATGATAAATTATCACGGAGGTTCTGTGTACTGTATATGATTTTGTATATTTGGTAATATTTGACCCTGAGGAGGTATATTAAACACGAAAGCGTTTGGTTGTATCAAATAATTATATATATATATATATATATATATATATATATATATATATATATATATATATATATATATATATATATATATATAATAGATAGATAGATAGAATCACGTAATAATCGATAGATAGCTAGATATATATAAATATATATATTATATATATATATATATATATATATATATATATATATATATATATATATATATATATATATATATATATATATATTTATATATATATATATGTATATATATATATATATGTATATGTATATATATTTACGGTTATCGTCCAGATCACTAACTCTTAATACTTATGGGGAAAATACCAGAGAGTAGGGTAGAGTTTGAGAATTATCATTTATCACCCCCTCTACTAGGGATAGGCTTTATGTGTTCCAAAGGAACACACTTGGGGTAGGTAGCTGTTTCCCCTGTCTTAATCTCCAGATTCAATTAATCTCCTGGTGAGTTTTCCATCTTTTACTGGCCTGAGATCCCTTTCCTTAATTCCCAGTTATGCACTGACATTGCTGCCCGAAGCAATGACTCAAGCAACATACGAGGCTTTATAATGCGGCAGCAGCCTCCATCTTGAGTTCAGTAGAGTTCAGTTGACTCTTAACCATGGGTAACCTCTGCCTGATGGAGCCCTGAACTGTGGGGCTGTGGAACTCACGTTTTTCTCACACTGGACTGATTGTGCCATCCCCGGGCGTCACTGATAACTTGGATCACATCGACATAGTTTTGTGTGTGCAAGCACTAACAGGAAGCAATGAAGGTACGTGCCCTGGAAAGGAAATTGGTTGGCCCTGTGTCTTTTTCTTTGACTTGTTCTTTTATCATCTCTCTCTCGCATTTCATCGCTCAAGTAAATTCCTTGTCTGTTCGACTTGATCATCTACTTGCTATACCAGTGTGTAATTCCTTGAAAAGTGTATAACATAATTCTTGCCCCTTGGTAAGAAGTGAGTATAGTAAAAGAGTTCCCTCTAATCTTTGTATTAACTCTTTAACAGAGAGATTGTAACTCGGCAGTAGTCTCATCTGGAATTGTTTCATTTCCAGGAGTGTTATCAGTGCAGTTACCTACATAGCCATGACTCTGTGTTCCCGATTGCCTGAAGAATCTGCACATACTGAGATGGATAGAAATTCCTTGCCAATTTGGTCTACGGTCCACTTGCAAGTGGCCAGTATTCATAAATTTTATGCATTGCCATTCATGCAGTAACTGCTGTTGTGTCCCTTTTCCATTTGTTGTTTTAGTGAGAATGTCCAATTTTTCCCTATTAAATTCACCCTGTTGTGTGTGCAAATAATAAACTAATGTTAAGAAACACACTTTCACTTGGCGACCTTTCCAATTATTAATTATTTTTTAATTATTCTGTTTTTGTGCTTACGAGGGATTTTGCAAGGCTAAAGATAATAAAGTAAACACGTTATCTATCTACCATGTAATCCATAAAAAAAAAAAAAATATATATATATATATATATATATATATATATATATATATATATATATATATATATATATATATATATATATATGATATTGTAATATTTTTACACATTAAGAGACGATGAGAGAGAGAGAGAGAGAGAGAGAGAGAGAGAGAGAGAGAGAGAGTCTGCTTTAAAGAATAGGTCGAGGAAGTCAAGAGTATATATATCTCTGGGAATGTTTTTTTATGGAATGTGGACTATTGGAGTCCAATACCTAAGGGAACCATTATCCAATCTATCTTCACAACTGACACGCCCTCAGCCACAAACCGACATTTTGATGTTTCTCTTCCTCTGATGAAATCTTCTTCCATTTCTTCTTCTCTTCTTACCTCTTTTCTCTCTCCATTTGCCATCTTGCTCTGCCTCTTATCCCTTACTATGATTATTTGATTATTAGTTGTAGCTGAAAAACAGATTATGGAATTAGTCTGTTCTCTCGAAGGATATGCTCATTTCTCAGGGTATGTATTTAGTTTTCTTTTTAAGAAAATTAAATCAATATGGGGACTTTATCCTCGTAATTTTTTATTCTGATTATTTTCATATTATCTCGATACCAAAATACAGAAGTGCGCTCATCACTCCAAGTAATCGGCATTTTTCATGGTAGGTAAAATGTTGTAAATCTCTATCATCTTCATCTTGCCTCTGCAATACGCGGATTTTTAAAAACCAAAACTCGGATCTTTTGATTGTTAGTTGTAGCTGAAAGACTGAATATGGAATTTGTCTATTCTCTCGAAGGATTTGCTCATTTCTCAGGATATGTATTTATTTTTTTTAAAGAAAATTAATCTAGTATAGGGACTTTATCCTCGTAATTTTTTATTCTGATTATTTTCATATCATCTCGATACCAAAATACAGAAATATGCTCATCACTCCAAGTAACTGGCATTTTTCATGGTAGGTAAAATGTTGTAAATCTCTATCATCTTCATCTTGCCTCTGCAATACGCGGATTTTAAAAACCAAAACTCTGATCTTCTTTTTGGGTTTTATGCAAACCCGACCTCTGACAGAAGTGAATGGTAAAGTGTGTGTGTGTGTGTGTGTGTGTGTGTGTGTGTGTGTGTGTGTAAGGGGGCCCTTAACGGCACACCGGTGATCCTTATTGTGTAGCTGTATCCAGCGACTGATGCTGTGAGTACAACTATAGTATGGGGTAGATCTAAGAAAAAAAAATATGTAGGTATTGGTAAATGTCACATTAGTATTGTAATTGCTGTATCGAGGATACAGCACAAAAGGAAAAGTCTTGACCACTTGATTATGAAACCTAATTTTTTGGATAATTTGTTAAATTTGTGTTTTGTTCACGAAAGTAAGTACATGTAACTGAACAGAATGGTCAGTGTTTAAAACACTATCATCTGTTTTGTAATTACTGAGATTCACAGCACTCAAGACATTGTTGTTAGTATTACAAATTTATTTTTAAAAAAATTATTAATCCTTTCCTATATAAAACTTAGGTTAGCTTTAAGCAAGAGGGTACTCCAAAAGCTATTGAGAGTAGAAAGCTCCACTCCATCCCTCTCTTGACAAGGGTCATAAATAAAAAGGGGGGGGGGAAGAGGCACTTCTGGTACTTTCCTGCTCCTTCCGGAATTTTCACTGAAACCCTTGTCGAATAATTTTCTTCTATTTCTCGTTTTGCCATAGTAACTAGTTGAGATTGTATTGTGGAGTAAGCATGAAGTATTATAGAATGATGAGAGATAGGGAAATTGAGTATTGCGATAGCTAGAATGCGCAAGTGATTTTTCAAAATAAATCTGCTCAAGATTTAGGTACATGTCGGGACTTATATATCAGGTAATCGAGTGGATCTTTAAAACAAAGATAAAAGATATGGAGCGTTCGTTAGTCTATCTTTGTTTTAAAAGATTGTCATTTCTATAGAATATAACAACGGAGAAAACATTAATGAAAATATCTTGAATTAGTTTCAACAGTTCTCTTCTTATGTCATGACTTAAGAGCTGAAAACTATAATCATTATTTAAGAGACCAATTTAGAAATAACTGAAGCTTTGTTTGTTCGTTGCGAAATTTGAACACATAACCTTATCAGTGTTTAACGAATAGGCAGACAAGAAAATTATATTCGGTTTTTTCATGAAATCCAGCAACCCAAATGTGTTAGGAGACTCCTGTTTCATCAATAGGCTTCTGGTGTATCGACAGTCGCCGCTCGAAATTCCTGTATTGGTCCCCAGATGAAAGTTCCTCTATTGTGTCAATATTATCGGTGCACACAACCACCACGGCAATAGCCACAGCCAGTGTTTAGCCATGACGAGACAGGGATTCAGTCCAAACAAGTAGGCTGCTACACACCACAATTTTACATCCACAGTCGGGAGGGGAGGGAGAACAGGAGGGGACTCCAACAGGTATGAAACTACTCTCATTTACATCTGGATGCCATAGGGGAAAAAAGGAAACCACATTAACTGGAAAGACAGAGACAAACATACAGACAAGAAGAGTTAGAAAGAGTCATATTTTTTTTATTCTAGACAAACAGAAAGCAGAGATTAACAGAGCCTCACATGTTTTATTTTCAGACAGACAGCCAGATAAGCAGAGATAGAAAGAGCCTTGTATGTTATATTTTCAGACAGACAGACAAGCATATTTAGGAAGAGCCTCTAATGTTTTTTTTTTCTTCCCGAAGAAATTAAACCTCGACAAAAAGTTATCTCCTCCTCACGTAAATGAAGTCCATTACTATTCAATCTGAATGTTAAAACCACATCCTGGGCTCCACTGAGGTACGTGACTTTCCACTTTCCTCATCTTATTACGCCTTATTGTCTCGTGAACTATCTAGAGCTTTGTTAAACTGCGCTATAAACAAGGATTTATGCAAAGTGCCCTTCGAAACAATCATTCAGGATTATACAGAAACAGATAGCACCTAGAGTTTCGTTGCAAGCTACTGTGTTTTATATAAGGAATTTAATTTAATGATTTTACCTTTCCCGTCTGTTGAGGTCACAACATCTATGACCTTGTCTGTAATACATTGGCCGTTTAAAGAGCACGAAAAAGAATGTAAAAAGTCATAAAACAGCTGTCTAACTCATCTTTCTTTATATTAATTACCTTGTCGCTAATTTCAAATAGCCTCGTGTATACATAGGGCGACAGTGAATCGACAAACAAACGAATACCTTGTGGTCAGCCACAACAGTTGTGTTTGTTCCACGCTTCTCGCCTTTTCAGTTCTATTTCCGGGGCCATTTAATACTGCTGCCCTACTTTTATTTCCCCCCGTGCAGACGCGGCCAAAACAAATCCATTGTAAACAAGATTCGGGCTTTGCTGCCCATACTCGATCAGATGGAGAGACTTGGCCTCGCAGGATTTGGTCAATATCGGTTTACTGTGTAAATGGAATTAATAACAGAAGTACCTGTGGTTGTCGATGGAAGAGCTACCTGGCAAATGCAATAAAAAAAAACTGTAATAAAGATTCACGGTGTAAATAATATTAGCGAAAAAAAATCCTTTATAGATTTATAGACATGGCACTTGGCGAAAATGAAAATCAAAACAAACAGGCAAATATATAAAACACGTTGGCACAGTCCTAAGTAATATTACAGTATTTCATGTATCATAACTATAGGGACAAGCAAAAAATGCGCCAAAGTCTCTTCATCGCAA
Source organism: Macrobrachium rosenbergii (assembly GCF_040412425.1). NCBI lineage: Eukaryota > Metazoa > Arthropoda > Malacostraca > Decapoda > Palaemonidae > Macrobrachium > Macrobrachium rosenbergii. The sequence continues at coordinate 31,387,411 of NC_089755.1, forward strand.
TCGAGTTTTCTGTACAGCGTATAATGCTGCATGAAACGCCCAACCACGGCCCATGAAACTCAACCGCGGCCCATGTAACTTTCAGCCACAGCCCGGTGGTGGCCTGTGATGTTGGCACATATACCGGTGCCAGACGTACGATCATGGCTAACTTTAACCATAAATGGAATAAAAACTACTGAGGCTAGAGGGCTGCAATTTGGTATGTTTGATGATTGGAGGGTGGATGATGAACATACCAATTTGCAGCCCTCTAGCCTCAGTAGTTTTTAAGATCTGAAGGCGGAAGGACAAACAAAAAGCCATCTCAATAGTTTTCTTTTGCAGAAGACTGAAAATATCTAGAATATATCAAAATCAGTGTTCACCATCGCCAAACTCATCGCTTTTTAAATGTATCAATTTACCTTCTGCTCCTTACCCGGAAATTCCTACTTTAACATTTCCTGTATTATTCTAACATTAACTTTCATCCTTCTAAAATGCATATTTTGGTAGTCAGTAAGATTCCTCTAGAATACGAATGGTTATAACAATAATGCAAGTGGTTTATATATATATATATATATATATATATATATATATATATATATATATATATATATATATATATATATATATATATATATATATATATATTTATATCTATATATATAATGTATATATATATATGTATATATATGTATAATGATAAAAATCTGACTGCAAATCAAGTCATATTCTCGAAGCAGAAAACCATCGTCGGTATCATCAACTATTTTATAACAAAATTAAGTCCTGCGACAGACTCATATAACAGAGTCAGAATTACAAGAACGAAACTGTGGGGCACAATAGTCTCTCTTTTTTCCTTCTTTTTCGGGCAAGAACAAAGTTAATCAGGCGAGGAAGTCTGCTGGCGAGAATTCGGGCGTCTTCCTTTAGTGACTTTTGACGCTCTGCTTCGTCCGGTTCACAGGACGTTTCACTTTTCATTCACATAAAAAGAAGCCGAGACTTTGGTTCTGTTCGGCTGGATGGCCAGATTTGGAAGGGAGGAACAAAGGAAGAAACTCGGATGCTAATGTTCCCCTTGGTTACTTTGTACATCACATTTATGAGAGAGAGAGAGAGAGAGAGAGAGAGAGAGAGAGAGAGAGAGAGAGAGAGAGAGAACGTACCTCAAGCTTAAGGGAGAGAGAACCAGAGAGAATATATGTGATAAGTTGAAAGAAATATTAAGCGATTTTATCATAAACTATTGTACCTTACTGTCAAAACTCGTTTCAGTATTTCTTTCAATTATTATATATCCTTCGAACTTTATTGTTGAAGGTTTTGTAATATCTATATGTGGAGTTCTTTTGCATAAGACTCTATATGTGTTACAGAAAACTGAAAGTCGAAATATATGGATACTTATTATATTTTTATAAAGTAAGATGGGATTGAGCTTAGTAAATTCAAGACCGGACTGATCATCTGGTCATATAATTTCAATCTATGGATCTAAGGGCACTAGCTGTACATGCAAGAAGCAAATCAGCGCTTCTGATAGACATAATTTTAACTGTTATATAATTTCAGTGTAGGAGGACTAAAACCACAAGTTAAAATTAAAACTAGAAAGTAGGAATTCGCTTGGAAATCGCACTTTTTCCAATTTGACGGAAGAATTCACGTAGAAGTGAAAGGATTATGAAAAACACCTAGAAAAGGGTGCTGAGTAATGATGTCTTCGAATTTTCTGATAATACAGCGTGAACAATTATTCACTTACAAATTTAAAGGTAATATTTTATACTAACAGCTTCTGACGAGAACATTCGTCTTATCCTGTTGTAAATCTTTGGTAGGTCGCCAAATGATTTACTTTAAAACGGTGGGGAGACGTATAACTTTCTATCTCTAAACATTCAGCGGTCCCGGAAGCTCAGCCCAAGGGTCATAAAATGTAAGAGTATATTGAGTGTGTGAAATGTTGGTTTGAAAATTTTGTATTATTCCTTTTTACAGTGTGATAGGTTGAATAATGCATCAGATTTATATAATTTTTGGTAACAGTTGGTTGGCTGTAGGTTTGCTGCATTGATTCCCAATCTTATAATTATTTTGTTTTTCAGTTCAGACTTATCGTAATGTTTTACTTCAGAAAATATAAAAAATGATGAAATTCAACCTGAAATCATAATGACATATAATACTAATAAGTCAGTATTATTCCAGGTATAATTGATAATGTTTTGTAAAGCGCGAAATCAAGATTGAAATATAACAGTTCATCACCACTTGCACCTTTCTGTGTTGATTATTTTCACAAAATTCTTAAGCAAACGGCCCTTTGATGAAGCAGTAAAAACAAAATCTTTTACTGGAACAGCTTATCTGTTTGCAAGATTCGAGCTGGCCTGCGTTTTTAGTTTTCTGTAAAAGAAAACTATTGTGCCGGCTGTGTCTGTCCTTCCGCACTTTGTTCTGTCCGCACTTTTTTCTGTCGGCTCTCAGGTCTGAAAAACCACTGAGGCTAGAGGTCTGCAAATTGGTATGTTGATCATCCACCCTCCAATCATCAAAGATACCAAACTGCAGCCCTCTAGCCTCAGTAGTTTCTATTTTATTTAAGGTTCAAGCTAGCCATAATCGTGCTTCTGACAACGATGTAGGATAGGCTACCACCGGGCCACGGTTAAAGTTTCATAGGCCGCGGCTCATACAGCATTATACCGAGACCACAAAAAGACAGATGTGTTTTCGGTGCCCTTGATTATAAGCTTTAGCGGCTGTTCAGAAAACTCGATTGCGCCGAAGGAACTTCGGCGCTTTTTTTACTTATGTTGATCACTAAATCATCATCATAAAATGAAAAATATTTAGTTCTATGAATTGTCCAGAAACAGTAGTAAGTTCTCTCTTTTAAATTCTGTCCCTTTGATATCACCTTGTCGAGAAATGGCGTCATAACGCAGAGAATATGAAAGGAAATATTTCAGGGGTTGTAACGATTTCGCTTTGTGTGTGTGTGTGTGTGTGTGTGTGTGTGTGTGTGTGTGTGTGTGTGTGTCAAAGGAATATCTAAGGAGGGCACTTGGCAAAGGAACAAAGTAAACAGTCTGTGAATCAGTAGGGAAAAAAATGTGTTTGAAGTCACATTAGTACTGTAACTAGTGACACCTTCCCCGGGGAAAGTTGGCAGCCCCCACCCCCCACGCACACATAAACACACACACACACAAAACGTAAGGATGCTTACATTCAGTTTGGAGTGTGCTAAACATGGTTGCCTCAGTAGGATGGAATGGATATTATTGTCCCTCTCGCAAACCAGCGACCATCACAGTGAGTCCTTGGAAAATCTAAGGAGATTGGTAGTTTCCATTTGGAATAGCACAAATTCCGGACGCGTTTCCATATATAACCGTTATACCTACACAAAATCACGCACCTCCATTAATGGCGTCCACCAGCGACTTCTCGATTAATCACTGTCCTCAGAACATCCATTAACTCCACTGCCAGTCACAGAAGGCATCCCGAGATGCAATACTTTCAAGTCCGTTTGTTGGTCGAAAAATGTTCCAAAGCACGGACACGGGCGGGGGATGTTCTGATGTTCTGTGTTTGTATATCGGTAGGCAGATGGGAAGTTCCCTCTGTGTCAATATTATCCGAGCTTACATCTGCCTGGCCAATACTCTCTATCAATGTTTAACTAAGAATAATCGTGGTTTGTATGTAGCCGGGTGGCCGGGATAGAATACAAAACATTTATTTTGGTTTGAGAAAAATATATTCGTATACGCGGCATGCGATAGATGTAGGTGGATAGATAGAATCCATTATAGCTAATGTATTTTTGAAAAATGTAATCGTACCTGTGGCAACAGATAAGTTAAAAGACATATAGATAGATAGATAGATAGATAGATAGATAGATAGATAGATAGATAGATTTATAGATAGATAACTGGGACGCAAGTAGAATATCCTAAAAGCTCTTAAAAATTTGTGAGTACAACTCGGGACCAGGGAATACAGAATCATTTCACTGTGGCCGAAAAGAGAGAGAGAGAGAGAGAGAGAGAGAGAGAGAGAGAGAGAGAGAGAGAGAGAGAGAGAGAGAGAGAGAGGTTGGGTGGGTCAGGTGTGGCTGAGCGTTTAATAGCCTAAAAAGCAGAACTTAGCAAAAGGAATTTGACATATTTGACCTTTGATCAACAGATGCTATCACGAATAAAGACCACATTGCTCCAAGTGACTGGCTGTATATTAAGCTTAAAAATAGAACTATATCCCTATTTAAAACAGACCTAAGCAACAAGGGTGTGGTCAAAAAAGTGACATTTTTAAATCAGTTTATGAAAAAGTGGTCAACTTTCAGAATAAGTTAAAAGGTAGTTAGGCCTATGTAAAGAGTTTCTTGTAGTAAGAGCCTCATCATAAAAATGTCATTTTTTTATAAATCTAAATATTACATCACCTGCATAATTTTATTAACATTTACTATTTTATATTTGCACATACTCTTATCATGTTTAAACATTTTTTCATGCATGTAAAATTATGATATTACTTATTACAGTTTTTCCACATGAACTTCATTCTTTTTACCAAGGATAACCATCATTTACTGCTCTGACATCTAGTGAGCAACTCTCGTTTTCCTTTTACAGTCACTTCCTGCTCTGTCATCTAGTGAGCAACTCTCATTTTCTTTTTACAGTCACTTCCTGCTCTGACACTTGGTGAGCAACTCTCATTTTCTTTTTTACAGTCACTTCATGCTCTGACATCTAGTGAGCAACTCTCATTTTCTTTTTACAGTCACTTCACGCTCTGTCAGCTGATGGGCAACTCTAATTTTCTTTTTACAGTCACCACCTGCTAATACATCTAATGAGCAACTCTCATTCTTTTTTTTTCAAAATTCTTCATCATCATCATCATCATCATCATCATCATCATAATAATAATAATAATAATAATAATAATAATAATAATAATAATAATAATAATATCCAGTCATTTTAAAAACTCCCACTGTTCTATGCTAAGTAGTCGAAATCGTTATTTCATTGAAATCGATCCTTTCTAATTATGATCCTTAGTTAATGATGAAAATATAAAACAATAAATTTTATTACCTATTCGTGAGTGACCCAATGCCTTTATTATTACCAACATTGGGCATCATTCCTTCTTTAACTGATACCTAGTATGAAATTTAATGATGAACCTTTAAGTTATTTTCTTGCCTAACGTACAAAATACCGTAGTAGTGTATGAAGTCCATGATGGCAGTACTGCGTATACTACAACTCCTATTTATTTAATTCAATAAGATTTAGACACTTATGCAGCAGCCTCTAAACGGGAGGCAATCCTAAACCTTGTCAATATTGTAAGTAGTTGATAGACCATTAGTCTTTTGCAGAAAAGCGTTCCCAAAAACTAACACTCGTTCACATTAAACTAAAAAAAAAAAAACTTTTTCAATAATCATTTTTATTCTCATCTTTATTTTTCTCCAATGTTTGTAGTTTTCGAGACATACGGCGAATAAAATTAATATTGATAATAGTGGTAATTATAAGACGTGAAAGGTGGCAATTATATCAGATATTTCAAAAGTACATAGGTGTATAAACATACGGGGTTTAACTTGCGCTTATTTAATTAGGTCGTCTTAATTAGCTAAGCACGAGTTAATCCCAGCATATTTTTCACCTATGTATTTTGGAGTATTATATACGACCTGCTACCACTAGAGGAGAATCGCTGGAAAGATAAAAAAGATTAATTAGAAAACCTAAGAGAGGATGTCCTACCAAATATAATAATAATAATAATAATAATAATAATAATAATAATAATAATAATAATAATAATAATAATAATAATAATAATAATAATAATTTTACAATTATCATTCTTATTGTTTATTATTATTATTATTAATATTTTTATCATTATTAATGGTCGGGTTAAGTACTGTTATAGTGCTACTTACGACAAAAGCACTCGTCGTTTTTTCACGATAAAAATTACGAGCAAAGTAAAGGTACGAGAGGACTCCAAGATGCTATTGTGCTGAGAGCGCCTTCTCTCAGACCCACTTTCGACAAGGACCTGAAAAGAAAGTTTTCTTATATAATTTCCTGCTTTTTCAGGAATTTTCAATTGCCTCTTTGAGAATGCATTCTGCCAGCACACTTTTTGTCTTGACAATTTTTTCATTTGAAGTAATTTTGCGTAGTATGATTAACAGAGTTTTGTGGAGTGACTACACACACGCACACACACACACACACACACACACACACACACACACACACACACACACACACACACATACATATATATATATATATATATATATATATATATATATATATATATATATATGTGATGATTATAATCACTTTTGTACGTGATTCATTTATCACACATTACCACAGGTGAAAAATAAGAGACAGGGTGTAGGTCCTGTGGTAATGTGTAATATAATATATATATATATATATATATATATATATATATATATATATATATATATATATATATATATATATATATATATATATATATATATATATATTAACTTTATCACATACCCAATTGTTCTGTGCAGTAGTAGAATTACTAAAAGGACCTCATTCAAACTGGATGGTATCTAATGGAGTATTTATTCAGAAAAAGTTACAAACTTTCTTGGACAAACAGTCCACATTATCATATATATATATATATATATATATATATATATATATATATATATATATATATATATATATATATATATATTTATGTATAGAGAGAGAGAGAGAGAGAGAGAGAGAGAGAGAGAGAGAGAGAGAGAGAGAGAGAGAGAGAGACTTAACTGCCAATCTCTTCACTGTAGGACTTACTCAGTCTGATTGAACTTGAGTTTTCTTTTATACTAGCAAATAAAACATGATGCTGGTTTTTAGTCTTAACATTTTCAGATACTTTACTTTTTCATCAGTGTGGTAATTATAAAATTTCATATTTTCAAGGTTGCAAACCTCCCGGGAACGCTGTCGATTTTAACGTAGGGCTCTTTTCTCAGTTTAATATTGTATGAAACACGTTCACGCAAGATTTCGCAAAATATGTTTCAAACTTGACGTATCCCAGTAAGGTGCCGCCATTCATCAGGATATGTGATTAATTAGGATAATATCGTATCATGAAGGAGACACCTTGATGTCTAAAGGTTTTCACCTAAAACCAAATTTTTTTGCTGATTTTGTTCTTCAAAACAAATGTATCCTATTATTAATTAGTGAAAAATGCTTATGAGAATTGGGACCAACATAATTCATGTCTATTATGATCTCTCTCTCTCTCTCTCTCTCTCTCTCTCTCTCTCTCTCTCTCTCTCTCTCTCACACACACACACACACACACACACACACACTAGACACATCAGTGCCATAATTTTCTTGACGAGAAGAGGCTACCGTTATGGTACTGTCTCCAGCTTCTATTAAGTGTCCCCGGTATATTGGTTTATTCCTGAAATCCATCAAGTCCAACCCGTTTGCGAACCTCTTGCTTTATCAATAGCTCTGACATTTATGGCTTCCAGTGTATCGACAGTCGTCGTTCGACGTTCCTGTATTGGTCTCCAAATGAAAGTTTCCCCTTTTGTGCCAGTGTTATTGGAGCACACAACAGATGCATTGCAAATACCCACAGCCACTGTTTTAGCCATAACTGGACTCACCTCTTGGGCAAACGTCGAGGCAGGTTCTTGCGTCATGTAAAGTACAGAAGGGTCTGGATCCATAGATCCATAGAGGGGGAAATGGGGCAACTGGCCGCAGCCTAACTGGCCGCCGCGGTAACATCTGTGAGAAGAGAGAAAAAATGAAAAATTCTCTCTCTCTCTCTCTCTCTCTCTCTCTCTCTCTCTCTCTCTCTCTCTCTCTGTTTATTTATCAGTAGTTGCTTTGTCTATAAGGGCTGGGCATTTCGCCAGTTAGATTGTTTCGTTTTCACAAATACGTTATTGAATGGTTGTATTAATTTTAAATGGTTGTAAACTATTTTATGTACAACATAAAATAGTTTACATCCATTTAAAATTATTACAACAATGCCTAATAGTCGTAAAATATTACCTGTTTGGGAAATAATAAAGTTTAAGTTTGCATTGTAGAATGTTCAGTAACAAAACCCCTTCTACAGTGGCAACTGAGACACTCTCACAACAAGGAAAAGAGAAATATATGAGTGGTGGATCTATTGTATTTACGTTTTCGACAGACTTGTGCTGAAAATGTCACGCAGTGTTGGAGATGCGAAAGAAGAAGGTTATGCAAGGCGCGAGTTCATGTAAAGAATGGTGAAATTGTAAAAGAAATAAATGAGCATTCGCATAACGCTGACCCATCTCGAGTGGAAAAAGGCCAAACAGTTTCAAAAATAAAGTTGCGGCCTACAGAAACAAGAGAACACACATCTGTAGTGATGAATGAGTGCTTAGGAAATGTAAGTGAAGCATGTCAAGGAGTCATGCCTAGCTATAAGCGCTCTACGAAAACTCGTGAGGAGGAAACGGAAGGATTTGTCTGCACACCCTGCCAATCCTACAACTTTAGAAGATCTGGTGATTCCTTTGATTTTTAGACCTATGGGTCGGGGAAATGCCTTCTTGCAGATAGCGAAGATGAATCATGCAGAATCATTATATTTAGAAAGGAAAGTTATGTACATTTACTTAAAGAAGTTAAGAATCCCTATGTTGACGGTACTTTCAAAATAAAACCACTTTTTTGTCAAGTGTATGTTGTTCTTGCTGAGTTGCACGGTGGCATTCATCTGTTTATCTGTCAGTAAACTACGTGCAACCAACGACAAATTGTTATGTATGCCTTTAGAAATTCAACCTGAGTTACAGCCGGAAACAATATACTGTGATTTTGAAATAAGGAATTTCAAAAGTCTTCAATATCATTTCCCATCTGTTGAAATTAAGGGCTGCTTTTTCCACTTTACTCAAAATGTATAAAAAAAAAAATTAACATCTATGGAATTATCTGAGCAATACAATACTGATGCCAATTTTGCTCTGCGTGCTAAAATGATAATTGCCATAACATTTGTTCCGGCAAAACATATTACCGCAGCTATTGCAGATCTAGCAGATGAGCTTCCAAATGAACTTCAAGAACTTCTGGATTGGTTAGAAGACAATTATGTTGGCAGAATGAACAGAAGGGGCAATGCCAGACGTCTTCCCCTTTTCCCATTGAACGTGTGGAATGTTTATCAACGCTGGCTAAATGGCGAAGATAGGACAAACAAACATGCAGAAACTGTTAACCGTAGACTCCAAAACGAACCGAGGATGCAACATCCAACAATATGGAAGTTTATCGATAGTTTGAAAAGGGTGGAACAAGGACGAGATCTTTATTACGAACAGCTGATTGCTGGTCAAAGGCCGCCTGTGAAGTTAAAAAAGTTCCGAGAAACGGATGCACGGATAAAATTAATAGTTGTGCAGTTTGAGAACAGAAATATTGTAGAATATCTGAGAGGAATTGCTCATAACTTTTCTTAGACTTATGCTGTTATTATCTTTTTGTGTGTTTCAATATATATGGCGGTTTAATAAAATTTAGCTTTTATGTATTTTTCTTTTACTTGAGAAACCAAACTAGATATATTGTCAAATAGCAACTATCATAAAATTATTCTTTATATTTTTAAACTCAATAAAAGTAAATTTTAATACTTTCAATATGAGGGCGGCAAAGTGGCCCTCCAGTTGTTTTTTTCTATGACTGCGGCCAGTGAGGCTGCGGCCACTTTTCCTGGACCTCCATAGAGGTACGTAGGAGGGAAAAAAAAGATTTGAATATTTTTACTAATGGAAAAGTTCTCATTGGAGAGAGAGAGAGAGAGAGAGAGAGAGAGAGAGAGAGAGAGAGAGAGAGAGAGAGAGAGAGAGAGAGAGAGAGAGAGAGAGCATTAAAACTTTATCCTGTAAAATCTGATAAAATATTGAGGAAGAAGTTAGAGCCGTCTTCTTTAGCAGGATATAGATGTTATATACTCATATCATATACCTTTTTGGAATATGATATGAGTAATACTTTGGTTCTCCCTTTCCACCTTCAATCATTGATATTGTTTATCCTTTAAGAATATTAATCTTTAAAGTAGTCTTTTCTTACTCCAGCACAACAGGAAAGACAGTCATTTGCAACAGCCCTGAGCAAGAAGAAGGTGTGGTTTACAAAATACCTTGTGAATGTGGCAAATTCTACCTGGGACAAACCGGAAAAGATATCAATAAGAGAATTTCCCAACATCGATATTGTTTAAGAACAAATTCTCCAAACAGCGCTGTTAATTTACATGTACAAAACTGTGGCTGTCCCACTCTTTGGAACAAAACAGAAATATCATTCAAAGAAAAAGATATGATGACAAGAAATTTGTTAGAAACGGCTTGCATAAGTTTTAGCAAACAAAAAACTTTACTATTAGTCTGGGCATATATAAATTAGACCCTTTATTCCTTCACATTGTTTCACTACAGTACGAATTCAGGGAAAGGTTTTAAATGACCTATCGCCAAACCGCTGAATAGTTCTCTCTTTTAACTTTTCTGAATTCCTAATTCTTGACTATTTGTTTATGATCTAAACAATCTAATTTTAACTTTGGCAACTGTTCTTTTATTTTCTTTCTGGTGAGGAACAATGCTTGTGATTTTTATGTATGTACTTATTCTGTTTAGTTGTAATAAAGCTCTTGAAGATGCCTGGTGGAAGGCGAAATTAGCGAGGTATTAGAGTGTTTTATTCTCTTTTCTCCCGTGGACTATATTTGCATATCTCATCTTCGTGGTATGATGATTATTATATATATATATATATATATATATATATATATATATATATATATATATATATATATATATATATATATATATATATATATATATATATATATATATATATATATATATATATATATATATATATATATTACATATATATATATATATATATATATATATATATATATATATATTACATATATATATATATATATATATATATATATATATATATATATATATATATATATATATATAATCTTCATACCACGAAGATGAGATATGTCAATATAGTCCACATGAAGAAGATATGTCAATACTAAAACACTAATAGCTCGATAATTTCACCTTCCACCAGGCCTCTTCAAAAGATTTATTACAGCTAAACAGAATAACTAGATGCATAAAAATCACAAACATTGTTTCTCACCGGAAAAGAAATAAAAGAACAGTTGCCAAAGTTAGAATTATATAGGTTGTTTAGATCATAAACAAATGGTCAAGAATTAGCAATTCAGAAAAGTTAAAAGAGAGAACTATTTAACGGTTTGGTGATAGGTCGTTTAAAACCTTTTTCTGAATTTGTACTGTTGTGAAACAATGTGAAGGAATAAAGGGTCTAATTTATATATTAAAGTTTTTTTGTTTGCTAAAACTTATGCAAGCTTTTTGATGTATATACATATATATATATATATATATATATATATATATATATATATATATATATATATATATATATATATATATATATATATATATATATATATATATATATATATATATATATATATATATATATATATATATATATATATATATATATATATATATATATATATATATATATATATATATATATATATATATATATATATATATATATATATATATAGAATTTTGTAATAGATATGTTTTACGTTCCGTAAAATCTTGCGATTTAAATTTTTTGTGTCTTTTGCACATAATTATGAGAATTTTTTACCAAAAAGAATATTTCCCAATAAAATTGCAAATTACAGTTTTATTTCAGTTCAAACTAGAACCTAAATTCCATTTCGGAAACGATAAGAAATTACTAAAAAATGGTATGCAACATGAAATGATTAAATACAATGACATCTTCAGTATAACAGATTATAATTATTAATAATATAGCATTATATTAGCTGTTGCTACAAAACATAAAATCGAACAATACTCAAAATAGTAATAATGATGTTGAAACAATGAATTCCACAATAATAATTCCACATTATATACTGTACTATTATGTTTCTCTGAGGGAAATGCTCTGTTTTTGTGTGAGTAGGCGAGAGAGAGAGAGAGAGAGAGAGAGAGAGAGAGAGAGAGAGAGAGAGAGAGAGAGAGAGAGAGAAGGGGGGGGGGAGGAGGAGGGGAGGGGAATTAGGGTTGATGTCGAAATTCTGCTTTTGGAATCGAGCCTCAAAATGGTTACATTCAGCAATTAGTTTTTACATGCTTTTGTCGTTTTATCCTATGGGAAAAAAAGGAAAGTCTAATTTTAGATCTGCACCAGTGGGGAAAGGAAACGCCTGATAGCAATGTAGGACATTGTGCAAATGTTTCCAGCGGTCCACGTTACCCGGGATTTGCATTGAAAATTAAGGCTGTTTATTAGCCATCCCCAACTGCACCATTCACACACACGAACTTCATATATATATATATATATATATATATATATATATATATATATATATATATATATATATATATATATATATATATATAGATAGATAGATAGATAGATAGATAGATATAATTTATATATATTGTACATACATATGTACAGTATATATGCCATTAATCACGCCCTTGTATTGGTGACGTCATGACAAAACAGTTGAATTGCTTGAAGGGAGCTATACAACAGTTATGCTAATGATTTTTAAACATGGTCATGCATTTGATAATGGACATTTATACATGTTACTAGTAAGCACACACACATACCTATATATATATATATATATATATATATATATATATATATATATATATATATATATATATATATATATATATGTGTGTGTGTGTGTGTGTGTGTGTGTGTGTGTGTGTGTGTGTGTATGTGTATCATATATATGGGTATGTGTGTGAATTTTGTGTGCGTGTGTGTTTGTGCTTACGTGTAGGCATGTATAAGTGTCCATTATCATATGCGTGACCATGTTTAAACATCCATGAAAGTGCAAAAGTAAAATCATTAGCATAACTGTTGTATAGCCCCCTTCAAGCTATTCAGCTGTTTTGTCATGGCGTCACCAATACAAGGGCGTGACTAATGGCATCATGTACTTCAAGACATGAAGTCAACTGGACAAATTTTGCCAAATTGTCTACTCCTAATAGTATAATATATTTACAATTCTCAAGGCAGTTTATAACTTTTAAAAAAACTGTGTGCGGTGTTTTGGATGCAAGAGCAGATATCTTCCAGTGACATTCTATCTAAAGCCTTTTCAGGCAACCAAATTCGGTAAACCTTTTTGCGTGCTTTTTCCCATCTCATAATTCAACCTATAAGATGCAACAAGAATTCTAGCAAGCATGAGTTGTCCAACTTGCTGGCCAAACTATAATATAAAAGGACATATCATAAATAACTTTGCAACCATTGTAATGATAAATGATAAACACCAGTAGAACAATATTTGATTAATGTTGCGTTAATGTAATCATTCCCACATATACAAGAGAGCTACCAGAAGTTATGGAAAAATGAGATAGTACGTTGATTTAGTAGTGATTAGAATCAAAATCAGATTCATAGGCAACACTGAGTACTTCCACAAATTGGGAGTGTTTACGCATAGTGTTAACAGTCCAGATTGAATCTTTTGGGTGGTGCAGGGTAACCTATAAAGTCGTGATTCAATCGAATTCATCTTGACATTTCCGTGACCAAACCTCTTATTCATAATCTCCAGGTGTCTCTTCTGGCACGCAGCCATTTCACTTCCTACAACTCTACGCAAGAATGAAACCAGATCAAGGTAAAATTTGATAAAACTTCATTATAAAACATTTACTACTTTACTCGATAACAGATCAATTTGTACAAGAATACATTTTTTCTTTGTATTTTTGAGAGATATCTTTAAATTTGAGGAAAATTAAAAGGGAAAAGAGTCTGAAAATTAACAATATCTTCATGCAAGGACAGATTTCTATGAAACAAAATGACGGTAAAGTGTCATCGGATAGGACACCGCCAAACTAAACACATTCCCTCGCCCGTAAGCCCTTGGAAAGGAATAATACAGGGAGACAAGATATATTTATATAGCACAGTGCCCAAGCCCGGGCTGTTTTCTGTTTAACCTTTGCGCTTGAAATGCGACCGTGACTTTCGAATCTATCGCATGAAATGTTAATGCTGAATCCCATTTGCCTTCAAAGATAGTAAAATTATACCCTTAGAAACCGTAACCTTAGCAGACGGACGGACAGGACGGACAAATGAAGAGCCGAACAGACACACAAACCAGCGAACGGACAAGTCACTGACTAGATACTCCGTGGCGACAAGCACAGAAAGTAAATCTGGGCTGCCGATGGCAATTAGAGGTAATCTCTCCGTTCTTAGTCAGTGGGCAGACTTTGGCAAGTCTTATCGGGAAAACAAGGAGAGTGGGCTTTTCAGTGCCAGGACAGGAGGATAAAACTTCGTCGCTCGTTCCCTTTTTCCATCCCGAGGCCCGACGAGATATCCCGCTTTCGCATTTCCTTCTGCATTTAAGGAAGAAGACGCATACCTTTGGGGAGGGGAACTTTATTGCCAAAGTTTCATCAACGAACATTCCCGGAGGATGTCTCTATTGTTTCCAAGATATTCTCTCGGCTGAGATGGATAGAAAGAAGTTTCTCTCTCTCTCTCTCTCTCTCTCTCTCTCTCTCTCTCTCTCTCTCTCTCTCTCTCTGCAACGGAGAAAATTTGATTAGTAGTACGGTTTAGTGCTCGTTATCTCGTTCCAAACTGTGATCTTCCCGCATTATACTGCACGTAAAATTAACCGTATAAGATACTTAGAAATTAGATTCTCTCTCTCTCTCTCTCTCTCTCTCTCTCTCTCTCTCTCTCTCTCTCCTCGACGGTGAAGCCAATGTAATTAGCAGTAGCTTTTATCACTATTGCGTTCGTAATAATGATCTGCATGCATGAAGTGTACGGGAATTATATTCAAACATAAAAAAGAACACGACCATGACTGGCAAAATATTATTGTCAACCTAGTGATTGTTAGTGAATCCTGGCACTAAACGTAGATCCATGTACGTTATAAGTAGTATATGTTACTATGATTATGTTCTCCATAATCATTCACGATAATAGTTTCCATCTTGTTCAATTTGACTAGGAGAGTAAAATGTTTCCATGAGACCTTTAGTTGATATTGTTTTTGACAAAAACACTTTTGCATTCTTTCCATATTCATTTATTTTATACTGTACCTCCTCATTTTCTTTTCTGTAAGTTTTATTAATTGATATTTTAAATGCACTTGACGAACATTATATGACGCTAAAGATAAATAAACGTCGGTAAAAATGTATGCTCTCTCTCTCTCTCTCTCTCTCTCTCTCTCTCTCTCTCTCTCTCTCTCTCTCTCTCTCTCTCGCTTGCTCAAAAGCAATATCCGTGAATAATAACTGCAATATTTAATTAATTACATTTCCTCACCTATATTGCCTTAATTAGAGTACTTTCATTGCGAAACAAAGCTGGCAACTATTGTTCGAATCGTCGTTAATTTGTACAGTTAATTTTATTGTTTAATTACAGGCCACATCCGTAATAAAAGGCAATTATCAAACTGCAAAAATTGAATACCAAGGCTTCTCTCACAAACAGTCATGATTAGATTTGGCAGTCACAAACGAGAAGCATTTTTCTTCATCAGATACCCGCATGTTGTGTTTTCTGTTTTCTTTTTTAAGTTACAATTCTTGACTCGGTTATGGCACTTATGGCGAAATATTTCATTTGGCTAACTTTGAGCGAATATTTTTGAACAGTTTCAACTACAGCTGTCAAACATCACAGGTTTGTTATTTATTTATTCTTTCTTATATGCTACGTAGACTTATTTGTTAATCTTTGTTTACCAGTAATTATCGCGTATTGAGTCAGGATTTTCACTTTTCTGGATTTTATGTTATTTAGAGAGTAGTCTATACACACACACACACACACACACACACATATATATATATATATATATATATATATATATATATATATATATATATATATATATATACTGTATATATATATATATATAGTTCTTTTGCCGATATATCGTTTTAATATAATACATATGCTGATCGTGGAGATGAATTGCAACATCGACCAAAAAGATGTGAAATCATTCACAGACATATTGAAAGGATACGATCCTTCAAACTGGAGCAAATCTGTAGAAAATATAATGAAAATAATAGAAGGGATACCAATGAAAGTTCAAGTTATCAAAAGACTTATAAAGAAAATCTACAAAAATCAACACATTCCATCAAAGAAAATAAGTATGGTGGAATTAGTGAATATATTGATTGATGCAATAGGCAAACGGATGCCTAAAGCATGTAAACTATGTAGAGTGTGGTATAGCATTGTAAATCCACAAAACCTGATTAGGAAATGCTATGCTTGCCACGTACCGACACACCCTTCATGTGCTGAAGTTGAGCAAAATAGAAATAAGGACACAAAAATATTTTGCTCAACATGTCTAGTATGGATAGACAAGGTCATTAAATCAAGACTTAATGTACAGATTGTGGAGGATGAAGAAGATGAAGAAGATGAAGAAGAAAGAAATAGAAAAGAAGAAAATAAGAAAGAGAGAAAAAGATTAATGAAAACAAAGAACAGGATAATAGTATGGATGCAGAGAAACTCATAGATTCTACATATGAGGCAATACAGCAACATACATATGAAGAAATAAATTATGACATGATAAATCAAAATAAAATCCCAAAGAACAATCTCCATACTGATGGGAAAGAAAAAAAAAAAAGAAAAGAAAGACACAGTATGCACCCTTTTGAAAAGAGGGAATTGCAGGTTTGGTGAAAGATGTTATTACAAACATCCCAAGATATGTCACAATTATGAGATCTATGGCAAATGTGCATATCTAGATGGCTATGAAGAGGAATGAGCGATCTATATCCAAAAATATGTAGAAACTGGAAAGAAGAAATGGATGTAGGTTTAATAAGAAATGTAGGTACACTCGGCAAGAAAAGTGAAGATACAGTTTTCTTTAGATTTCATCGAATTTTTATTTTTTTCTTATGAAATTTAAATAAATTATATCATATATGAAATCAAAAACAAAAACGTGATAAAAAATCAAAAAATCAAAATGACTTCCAAATCTAAAAGATAAGTTGTATCTCGGATCAGAACATATTTACTGATGGGAAAAGCATCAGAAAAAAATTTACACACATTCATATTTGTAAAAAAAAAGAAAATGTTGCGACAGCTACTAAGTTGACCAAATCTATTTAAATCTGCAAGAGCGTTCTCTATGATGTGTGGAACTTCAGCGGGAAAACACAAGTAACTGGATGTTTCTTGACGTTGCCCGTTCTCTCTGGTGATATGCTCAATCTCTAAAAAAAAAAAAAAATAATGAAATGAAGCTCTATCCCAAGATATGTCAAACATACTATACAAATATAGTATCGCTCAATCTC
Source organism: Macrobrachium rosenbergii (assembly GCF_040412425.1). Lineage (NCBI taxonomy): Eukaryota > Metazoa > Arthropoda > Malacostraca > Decapoda > Palaemonidae > Macrobrachium > Macrobrachium rosenbergii. The sequence continues at coordinate 31,405,004 of NC_089755.1, forward strand.
TAAAAAAAAAATGATGCAACTCTCTCTCTCTCTCTCTCTCTCTCTCTCTCTCTCTCTCTCTCTCTCTCTCTCTCTCCCCCCCATCGCTAAAACATACTATACAAATATAGTATCAGAAATGAGTAGCTCTTCATATCCTAGGAATTGTTCCCAGCTCAAATTTAACTCTTGATTTCATATGGAAGATCTTTCCGATTATGCAAGCATTCCGTTCATTGTGGTGTCATAAATTCATTTGATAAGGTTAATTGGTATTACGTCGAAAAATGTTTATTTTGCTCAGAACTGTCGCTGCAAATTACAACTCCTGTAAAACTACTATTTAAGTATCAATGAAAATCGTGAAAGAAGTTATAGAAATGGATGTTGCCAGATGTTGCATTATTGATAAGAAATTCAGGTACATGCATCCTGTAGCCATGAAAAACCAAAATCAAAATCAAATACATATAAAAATCAAGGTAAAAATGAAACAAATAAAGAAAAGAACAAAGATCATGTGATGAAGGCAAAAAGCAAGCCAACAACACATTATGAAATGTCAGCACCACGATATGAGCCATCAGCACCTAGATATAGCACAAGGAACAAGCAATGTATCTATGATGCTAGGGGATGGTGCAGATATGGAGATAAGTGCAGGTTTATGCACAAAGTGAATAAATATGAAGCTGGAAGATCAAATATAATGGAAAAGTTGGATTTTTAATGTACGAATTTCTGGAAATGAAAAAGATCAACATATCAGAACAGGAAAGAGACATGGGAAAATCCTTATTATTACCCATATTAGATAATGGAGATAATACGCAAACCATCATAGTGATGAACTCTGGGTTTAGTTTCGAGTAACTCAAAAGAAAGATAGAGTTCTTAGAAGAACTAACCCAAAATGAAAAAATAGAAATATTGAATATAAGTGAAACCTGGTATTCCCAAGAGACTGGTAATGATGACCAGATAAAGGGTTTCAAACTTATAGATCAGATAGAAAAAATAGAAATCAAGGGGGAACCGCGATATATGGGAGAGATGCCAATCAAGGAAAAAAATCTGTGAGAAATATAGTAACACAGAATGTGAATTAATAGCGGTAGAATTTGAATCTGAAAAATTAGTGAACATTGTAATATATAGACCCCTAATACTAAAGAGTTTGACATAATAATTGAAAAATTGGATGAAATATGTAGAAATCACAAGGACTGGACTATACTCCTAACTGAGACTTTAACTTTCCTTTTGTAGAATGGAAAGAACGAATAGGAGACTGTGGTTGTATTTATACATATAAAAAAGAGAGCAATAGTAGTGCAGAAGATAAGAGGCAATTTGAAAAGCTATTAGATATGCTACTAGAACATAACATTCAGCAAATAAATCACCTACCAACAAGAAAGGATAATATTTTAGACCTAGTATTTGTGAATGAGGTGAACTATGTTAAAGAAATAATAGTATATAACACGTGTATTTCGGACCATAATGTCATAGAACTAACAGTCCGTTCCAGAACATACGAAAAACGAGAAAAGCAAGAGACGAAAAAATGGGAAGGATATGGAAAATACAATTTCTATAGTAAGAGTATAAATTGGTCAAAAATAATTGAAGAATTAAACAAAGAATGGGAAAACATATTTGTAAGTGATGATATACAGGTAAATACCGATATATTATATAAAATATTAGAGGAAATAGTGGAAAAATATATACTGAAGAAAAAAAAGTAATCATCAGTCACGAATTCCAAGAGACAGAAGGATCTTGTTCCAGAAAATTAGAAAGTGGAAAAAGCTCTTGCAAAAGAAAAGAATGCATGGAAAGTGATGGAACTAAAAGTAAGATAGAAAATGCAGAACAAAAGATTATACAATCAAAAGAAAATGAAAAATGGAACCTAGAAGAAATGACACTACAAAATATCAAGCAAAACCCTAAAATTTTTTATTCATATGCAAAAAAGATGAATAAAATAAGAGTAGAAATAGGCCCTCTAAGAATTGAAGGGCGATTAACGAATGAAAAAAGGAAATATGTAACATATTAGCAGAAAGATATAAGAGTGAATTTACACCTAGAATTGACAATGAAGATAATGATACAGAAATAAGAGATGAAAATACTGAATACTTATCAGATATAGATATTACAGAAGCCGATATTGTGCAGGCTATTAATGAAATTAAAATGGATCAGCAGCAGGACCAGATGGAGTACCTGCCATATTGTTAAAGAAAGTGGTTCATTCAATCGCAAAGCCGCTAGCAATATTATTAAGACAAAGTATAGATACAGGCAAGATTTATGATGAGCATAAATTAGCATATATTACTCCTACTTTCAAAAGTGGTTCAAGACTAGAGGCAAGTAATTATAGGCCTGTGAGTCTGACATCTCATATTATGAAAGTATATGAAAGGGTAATGAAAAAAATATAATGAAACATTTAATGAAAAATAGATTGTTCAATATAGGACAACATGGTTTTGTACCCGGAAAAAGTACACAAACCCAACTGTTAGTCCACCATGAAAGCATATATAAAAATATGATAAATGAAAAAGATACAGATGTGGTTTACCTAGACTTTGCAAAAGCTTTTGACAAGGTAGATCATAATATATTAGCGAAAAAAAAAGAAAACATAACATTGTTGACAAAGTAGGAAGATGGATAAAAGAATTTTTGCAAAACAGAAAACAGATAGTGATTGCAAACGATGAGAAATCGGATGAAGCTACGGTAATATCCGGTGTACCACAAGGTACGGTGTTAGCTGCATTGCTGTTTGTGATTATGATTGCAGACATAGACAGTAATGTTAAGGACTCAGTAGTAAGAAGTTTTGCAGATGACACAAGAATAAGTAGAGAAATTGCTTGTGATGAAGATAGGAACTCGCTACAAAGAGACCTAAACAAAATATATAAATGGGCAGAGATAAATAGGATGGTATTTAACTCTGATAAATTTGAATCAATGAACTATGGTGATAAAGTAGAATGCTATATGCATATAAAGGACCTAATAATGAGACAATCACAAACAAGGAAGCAGTTAAAGACCTTGGTGTGATGTTGAATAGGAATATGTTATGCAATGATCAAATAGCAATTTATTGGCAAAATGCAAAGCAAAAATGGGAATGTTGTTCCGGCACTTCAAAACAAGAAAAGCTGAACACATGATTATGCTTTATAAAACGTACGTACATAGTCCACTTGAATATTGCAATATAATATGGTATCCACACTACCAAAAGGATATTGCACAAATAGAGAGTGTACAAAGGTCATTTACAGCTAGAATAGAAGAAGTTAAGGACCTTGACTACTGGGAAAGACTACAATTCTTAAATTTATATAGTCTTGAAAGGAGAAGAGAACGCTACATGGTAATTCAAGCATGGAAACAGATAGAAGGAATTACCGAAAACATCATGGAACTAAAAATATCAAAAGAGCAAGCAGAGGTAGATTAATAGTGCCAAAAACTATACCAGGAAAATTAAGGAAAGCACACAGGACATTAATCCACCACGCACCAGCATCGGTAATGCAGTGTCTATTCAATGCGCTACCAGCTCATCTGAGGAACATAACAGGAGTGAGCGTAGATGTGTTTAAGAATAAGCTCGACAAATATCTAAGATGCATCCCAGACCATCCAAGACTGGAAGATGCAAAATATACCGGAAGATGCGTTAGCAACTCTCTGGTAGACATCAAAGGTGCCTCACACTGAGGACCTGGGGCAACCTGAACGAATTGTAAGGTCTGTAAGGTAAGGTCTCATCCGTCTATTTACCTAACACACACACACATATATTATATATATATATATATATATATATATATATATATATATATATATATATATATATATATATATATATATAGTTCTTTTGCCAATATATCGTTTTAATATAATACATATAATTCTTGGCAATCTCTCTCTCTCTCTCTCTCTCTCTCTCTCTCTCTCTCTCTCTCTCTCTCTCTCTCTCTCTCTCTCTCTCTCTCTCTCTCTCTCATCTGTCTGTTTGTCTAACACACACACACACACACACACACACACACACATACGCGCGCACGCACACGTTGCAACAGTTCAACTTCGAAATTACGGCTCAGGCTGGAGCAAGTTTCAATTAATAGCAAACTTGGTTTACCTCTTAGTTTCAGAGACAGGCTTCTCCTAATAAATCTTAATATAAGTTCAGGTAACTCGGGATTCCCACGACTAATGTGTTTTGATTATGGCAATCATACGGCGCACGGGATAATTATGCTAATGATGCATGCTATTGGAAATCTGAAAATGCTACTTCTACATCCGACACTCTTGCTAATTCTGCTTAAACATAGTTATATTCAGTGTGATGATATCTCTCAGGGGAAATTAGACAACAGGAAAATTATGACATGGTAGGACAAATTTTTTGTTATATTTACGGATTCAGGATTGTGGTGATTAATTTCTGGATGAAATAAAATTTGAAAATGATGAAAGATTGATACCACTTGAAGTGATTCCTTCTTTATAAGTTACTCAGTGACAAACATAAACAGTCAGTAAGTAGACTGTTTATGTTCTGGCTAAAAGCATTACATGTTCGGAAATTAAGTTCATAGTGACAATAGTAGATGAAATACTGAACTGGAGTTTCAGTATTCCATGGAAATGAGAGCGGAAATCATCTGATTCCCCCGTATGGGGTTAGTGCAGTCAGTTTACCTTTGGGGTGCACTGTAGGCATTACTTAAGGTCCTTTGCAGCGTCCCTTTGGCCCCCAGCTGCAGCCCCTTTCATTCCTTTTGCTGTTGCTCCTTTCATATTCTCTTTCTTGTGTCTTACTGTCCACCCTTTCTTAAAAATTGTTTCATAGTACAACTGCAAGGTTTTCTTCCTGTTACACCTTTCCAACCTGTTTACTGTCAATTTCCGTTTCAGTGCTGAATGACCTCATAGGCCCCAGTGTTTGGCTTTTGGCCTAAATTCTATATACTATTCTATCAACTGATTCACAATGTCCCGCAAATGTGACAACATTGAAAGTGTCACATGTTTGTGGAAATTCACAGACGATAGACTCCAATATTACACCTGTTTGGAAAAGATTGCTGATGATGGGCATAAACTGAACCACAACAGTGATATACGTACAGAATGTGGACTCAAAGCGTTCCATTCATATGAACACATCCAAGGATAATACACTCATAAAAGACAGACCCAGAATGTTAAATCTATGAGAAACATCAGACATTAGACTCAGACTGTCCGCAAGTTGATATATGTATGTGAAGAAAACCTCACATGTGAAAACCCATAATCAATCGATTCAAAGTATGTGAAACCTACGAAATACGAGTAGGCATTAGATAACTAATGTCCCATTCAGGTGAAAAATTCACAGACATTGCGCTCAAATGAAAAATCCACAGACATTCCGTTTAAATGTCTCACCTCTGTGAAAAAACAGATAGGTGACAGATTCCAAGTGACCTGATTATGTGAAAGACACTCAAGAAATAGATATCTTACATACACGAAAATCCATAAACGATTCATTCAATCTGTTCTACATATGCGGAAATCCGTAGACGATAAATGTCCCACGTTTTTTTAAAATAAATCTATAGAATATACTCTTAAGTTGTCCCACCTTCGCTAAAACAGCGTGAGTTAATAGAAATGATCTAGTAAAATTTAAAAAAAAGAACTTGGAGAATAGGCTCCAAGTCATGAATCTATGTCAAAACTACAAAGACAAGAAACTGAAAATATAACTTATGTTGAGGGATAACAGATATACTTGAAAAGTCCGACAAATGGAAAAAATTAATTCAGATAAGCATAAAAATAATGAATTTCATATTAAAAACCGTAGACAAAAGATTAAAAATAGTCTGAAAATATGAAACTAAAATATATGCAACAGAGAAACCTTTACCGCTATCGAATTATGCATTTCAATCACGGAACACCTTAAACACTCCTAAATGAAAGATTAATCAAGACAAAGAGATTCAGATGAAAGGGTTTATTACGAAGAACAGTAATTCATTACATACATTTCTCTCGCGGGCCAATCTCCCTTTATTTCATGCTCAACATACAAACGGGTGGAAAGAACTTGCCAGCTTAAAACCGCTTATTTTTTTTTTTTTTTTTTTTTTTTACAATGGTTACTGCTATTTCATCTCAAGTGACTATAGCTGTCAGCACTATATATACATACACACATACACAATAATATATGTACATACATACATACACACATACATACATACAGACGCACACTATATATATATTCTTACGTTCTGGGGTCTGTTGGAGGAATGTAAGGGATTTTTTTATCGTGAACTGCCTTCAAGGGACAAGAGAGAGCACCCAGAATGTAGTAAAATGGATGGGAAAGAGGTGTGACTTACCTTAATCATCAGCAGTTAATCAGGGAGTGGAAGGCCGCCATGGGAAATGAGTCACTAGTTACGTTAAAATGAATTAATTTACAAATGAAGCAATCAAGAAATTAATCTGAAAAGGCTGATGAGACAGCAAGCAATCACATATAATCTGAAACAACATAAGACAATGAATAGCAAATCTCTGAATAGAAAGCAGTTAATACTGGTTGAAAGAGTTGCAGTGATCAGGGGCTTGTGCGGAATGGGGGCCCACTGGTTAGTGCCCCGGGACTGCATATCAGGACTTTCTTGCTTATCAGAAATGTCAGTACTTCTAAGTGGAACTGATTCACAAGGCTGGGTTCGACCGCTTGGGAGCAGAATAGCAGGATTTCTGGAAGAGAATTCCAGGTTAGCATTCCAAAACAAGGAGTTTCTCTCGCATGAAACTTAAATATACACCATGGAGGAATTGATCAATTAGAATTAATTAGCCCTTGGTTAACACTATGGTGGGAATAATCTAATTCTGATCAGTGAATTGATTTAATTGGAGCTTAGGACAAGTCACGGGGGCGAATCATGGGCTGCTGTGTTGGTAGGTTTGCTTTAACAAAGGGGACTTTGTTTAGGAGAGTGAAAAGTTGGAAATACCGAAAATATGGAGAGAAATTCGCCGGAAGAAACAGAAACTGGCAGGGAATTTGCATTCATAGACATACCTGATCCTGTCTTTTGCATGAGCTCTTTGCAAGAAGCCGTAGATCGTATGGAATTTTGTCCAGGCCAGCCTGAAAGGGAGAAGCTGGGTCACACGCACGTCTTGCTAGATGCGTGTCGCCAGTGTGTCTGAATGGTTGTTTTTTCCATAGCTTCTCGGCGGTCTTGGGGTATTTTGAGTTGAACACAGGGCAGCAGCCACGTCTGGAAGCAAAATCCCCAAGCCAGTAATAGGTTCGTACAGAAAGAGGCCTTATAGCTAAGTCCCTAAGGTTCAGAATAGTAGCCCCTCGTGATGGGGGGGATGTTAGGAGCTGCATTGTCCCCACAAAGCAGGTGCTTGGGGTGTTGTTGTAGGCCTACCTGTTCAAATCTGTAAAATCGCCTCTCTCCGCCGCCAACCTACTCTAGCGGACGACTGAGAGGCGAATTTTTTCATTAATTTTGATTCCCTATCTAGCAGGCAGGCTAAAGGGACGAATGAAAATATGTAAGAATATATATATAATATGTATATATATATATATATATATATATATATATATATATATATATATATATATATATATATATATATATATGTGTGCGTGTGTGTTGGCGCATATTTCAAGCCTGTATGAAAGTGTGCCAAGACTTGGTTGCAGTATGTGGTAGTACAGAGCAGATGGAAGGACAAATTGATTAGTGTAATGTTTAGAAGAAACAGCTGGAAGTATATCTGATCTAGTTGAAGTGAAGGTTCAGATAGACAGATGTTTTAGTGAGAGATGCTGGGATGGAAAAACTGCCTATAATTGTAAATGAGAAGAGATGACTAACTAAGAAGTATGAGCAAAGAACAAAAGGAGAAACTGGATGAAAAATGTTTTAGGGTAGCCATGGTAGTGGAAAGAATATACAAATATGCATAATTCCATGCTTATCATAGTTTTAACAGGGAGCATTTAAGGATAAAGAATGTAAAAAAATGGAATAAATGGTAAACGCTAGGATAAAGGTGTGGGAGGTTTACTGAGGGAAAAGAATTATTGTTTTAGGTTAAGTTGCATAACACAAGATTATATCATTTACGGAAATTATGGACGGTGGATGGGGTAGACAAGAAGAAGGTAACTGCGGAAACGAGGGCGTACAATGAAATTAGAGGTGTAAATACAAGAAAAGACTTTTGGGAGGATAATAGTTATGGGGAAGTAAAGGTAGAGAATACCAGAATAAAAGAAGTAAATGGAGAGATTCCGTCAGAAATTATGGTAGTACAGTACTAAGCTAATGGAGTAAATAAGCTGAATGTTCCGGATAGACGAGAGGCAGGGCTGAACGGTGCAAGAGTGGAAGGGGTAATATAAGTTGAAAAAGGCTGGAGAAAACCATAAGGACAGAATTTAATGGTTCAAAAGATGGAAAGCAGTTGTGGTAAGAACAGAGAACGACAGGCTGTTGTCAAGTGAGGTGATTCGGAAGTATTAGGAAGAAGACTCATAATCTGCTGGATAAATGGATCGGGGGAGATATTGGGAATGAAGGGTGTTCATGTTCAAGAATTGTAAGAGTGTGTGTGTATAAGAAGGTCCAGTTTGCCGCATATGTAGGTATATGCTATTAAAGTGTGCATGTGGAAGTGACCGCTCTATTGTTTTTCCTTGAAGCCACCTCCAAGAGTGGCTTTATGTTGAAAAAAAAAATATATATATACATACATACATGCATGCATCTATCTATCTATCTATCTATCTATCTATCTATCTATCTATCTATCTATCTATCTATATATATATATATATATATATATATATATATATATATATATATATATATATATATATATATATATATATTGTCGCTTAATATCCAATTGATAATATCAGGTCAAGCAAAATATAGTTTGTTGATATTAGGATTTCTCGACCCTACAGTTTATATCGTTACATAAATTGATATAATCCATCTGTTATACAGTGAAGCGATCCCTCAAGCAGTACCGTAATCTTTTTAAGATAATCGTAAAAAATATATATATATATTTTCTTGTTCCATTTGAAAATCATACAGTGAAGCGGTCCCTCAATTACACCTTTTTAAGATAATCGGTGTATGCTAATGATTATATTGCAATAGGACCTGTTAATTGTGAAGTCCAATTCCGTTGAAATTCATAAACCTCAATTGCTTCTAAGCACAGAAAGGGCTTCAGGTGTTTAAGTTCTCCTGCCTTGCCCACCGGGTGCATCAACTCGAGGGAACAGGTAACATCAAGGTGGCTATTAGTGCGATCATTGTCTTTGAATATTCGGGTGGAAAATGCTTATTAAGACTTCAATGTCGGCAATATAACAGAACGTACATTACCGCCGAATGTTCCCGGTTGGCCTCGCCTTTGATACCGCTCACCTGCTATTAAGGTTTATAATTGAAAACGACCTAACCGGCGTCTACCACCCGTAACATATCGCGCACTAAAGGGAAGTTTCCAGCGACGACGGATGCAGCAACGCCTGGCAGGTCGGGAAATAGTTGGGAAAGGAATAGGGGAGCGGATTTGGGGTCTCTCTCTACTTGCACTTCTCCTCTGCTTCTGCAATTATACGATGTGCTGCGGTCTCCGGGAATTACCCCAATGAAGGAGAATTGATTGAAATGAAAGAAAAACAATTACTTATATCAACAAGCAGTAAAAGCTAACCCATTCTTCTTCTCTGTCCCGGTAAAATACTTCAGTCGTCGTCTGTCATGGACGGATTCTAACTAAGCCCTAGAGACATTTATTTGTTTAATCTGTTATCAGAGTTTCCTGCGACGGTTTCCTCAATTGCCTGAATTCCAGCTCACTCCATCCCAATACATCCTGTACATCAGATTTAACTACTACGCACCTTTCATGTAAGTGTTAAACCATAGATTCAGTCTTAATATCCTCTGATGGTTTAAACCGTCTAAGTTACATAATACAGTTTCCACATCCCAAGTGCGCGCGCGTACACATATATATATATATATATATATATATATATATATATATATATATATATATATATATATATATATATATATATATATATATATATATATTATATATATATATATATATACAGTTTATAATATTAAGATTTTATATTATATATGTATATTATGTCATAAAATATATGTATATTTATGAGAGAAATAGTTACTGACAGTTTCTATCCAGCGTATGATGTGTTTCCGCCTCGGCCAAGGAAGCTTATCATGCAATTTCCTTGTCTCCAACCGGGAACAAAGTACAGCGGACGTGCGCGAGCTTTGTGGGTGTTTTTCTTATTGTTGTTGTTTGTTGACGTTGGTGTTTACTCGAGCTCGAGTAAGGCGGATTCGATGGTTCTTGCCTATCAGACCGTGAGTCTGTGTCGCGGCTTAATATTCATACTAAGTCAACATTCAAAATTCCTTTTCTAAATTGTGTTCTTGATGTTAAGACGACGTTGCTAAGATTAACAGATACGTTTACATTTTATTTCCAGGATCTTTTGATATCTATAATAATTTAAAGCAAACACTACAGTTGAATTGATTTTCATTGGTCTGTAAATTTTTTTCATTTTTTTAATTCATGAAATCATAGGTCCAATAATAAAATGCAAATTTTTATAACAAATTTTCGTTACAAGTGTGGTCATATATGTATGCATATTCGTAAATTTTAGCGACCTTACCTTTTTCTTTTTTGCTGTCCAAGATATATGGTGTAACACGATTTTTTGAGAAAAACAATCAATCATACAAAGGCCTATAGTAAATCATGTACTGCATTTTTTATTGAAATTTCCAAATATCGAAAGCCCTTCACCACACTTTGAACCCTCACGTGCCCACTGTGCTATCCACCTCTCTCCCTTCTTGGATGTTAGGGCAATCGACTCCGAGATTACTTTACTCCATCTTGGTCTTAACCTTTTCCTTTTTCCAGTTAATCTCGAATTTCATATACTCTTTCCTCCGATCTGTCGCCTTCCCTTATCCACTACTAAACACTTCTAAATCTTTTAATCTATCCTTTTCTAACCTTTCTATAATTTTTGCCAAACTCCACGATTTTCATCTTGTCAGCCATTCTTAATTCTCAAATGCCAAACACAGTATTCGTTCGCAACTTATTTTCCTATTACTCTCAGACTTCTTAAACATTTTACTAACAAACACTTGACCCCCATATCTTCCTCCTTGTTTAGGGTTGCTCTTGCTCCAAAAATCCTTCCGAGTCGGTCTTACAGGGTGTTTCGAAATTAGAGCCCCCCACTCTACAGCATAAACTAAAATTGATATGGACAAAAACAAAAGTAATTCAGAACAGGTATTTATTTAAGTTTCTCTCTGAGTATTTAATATTTTGTGTGGCCTCCATCTGCCTGTACCACAGCCTGCATTCTTGAGGGGTATGATTTCAGCAAATTGCAAAAAAGCTGAGATTCAAACTCCATTTCCCTGAGCACTTTGGTCACTTCTCTTCGCAGGTCATCGAGGCTTGGTATACCATCAAGTTCACTGTGCGTGCTTCAACATGATCCTTTAAGATACTACCAATGTTTTCACACACATTAAGGTCAGGGGAGCTACCTGGAAATTCATTTGACGAGAAGAAATCGATACCACTGTTTCGAAGCAGCCCCTGTGTCTGAAGAGCCTTGAAACATGGTGCCTTATCATGCAAAAATGTGACTTCTTCAACAGATAACACATTTTCAGGATCTTTGAGGAAAGGAAATACTCCACCAGTAAGCACAGTTTCTCTGAAGTATTCGCCATTCCATGACTGTTCTTTTTCTTTGATAATCCACATTAACCGTTTGGCTGTGAAACAGAGAAAAATTCCCAAACATTCAGGAAATTTCACAACTTGGCGATAGTGCACGTCATCGCTGATATCATCCAACTTTGCAGCCCAAATGATGTCATTTTTATGATTTGGCTTCCTGAATGTGTAAATGAAGAATTCATCTGATGCAGCAACATGGAGAAAGTCAGCTTCATCCCAATCTTTAAGAAATAAACCCCAAAACCATGCACGGTCTTCTCTCTGTTGCTGAGTGATGTTGGGCTTGCTGATAACATAAAATGGCTTGATAGCAGATTCTTTCAACTCACGATATACAGCACTATAACTTCTCTTCTTTCCCCTTTTTGTTTCTAGTTCAAGCGCCAATTTACGTAAAGACTTTCTTGGTCTACCTACTGCCTCAGCTATGATGCCTTTTGACTCCTAAGAAAGGACTTCAGGCCTTCCAAGATTCTCACTCTTTTCACAATGACAGTCATGTGGATTTTTGTTCCAGTTTCTTTTAACAAAGGATTCATCTCTTTTTAATGCAATTAGCTATCCAGGAACGTGAAATGAAGGGTGCGCCAGCATCCCTGGCCTCTCTGAAGGTTATAGCTTGGATTCAGTCAATCCATCTGATTTCCTCCGAGTCGTTAGCCATGCTGTATCTAACTCTGTCACTCAGTCTGAAAATACAAGAAATGTAAAATGAAAAATAGCTTAATAGAAACTTAAAATAATGTACTTGGAGATAGGCTATAGCAGAAAACTTCATAACCTTCCATTTGTTCTGTGGAGGGGGCGGCCTCTAATTTCGAAACACCCAGTACTTTTTCAATCAAAATCATGCCATACCTTTTCCTCGATTTACTAAGTAATGCATGCCTCCATATAATCTTTAAGTCAGTATTACTCGCACCTTTTACATAATTATGATCATCAAATTGTTTGACTATCTTCCTGCTACACTTCCGCACTTTATAGCTCTATACGTTCAGTTTTATTTTTATATTTATCGTGAAGGTTTGAAGACCAAGCACATTGTTCTTATGTTTTTCTAAGCTTGCAAGAAATTCTTGGAAATGAGTCTGTTTTCGCGAAACTTCGATTACTAAAACCTTTGTTTTATCTTCGACAAAAACCCGGCGGTCGGTTCTAAACAGGCAATATCATGAACTTGAATCTTGATTCAGTTTAATGAAAGCGTTCCACGTTTAGAATATGACCAACTTTTATAAGGAAAAGAATACAGCCAAGGAGAGAACCAGGCACTTAAAACCGAATGTAAAGGGCAGGAAAATAACCTACGTAAAGTTAGCGTTTAATCATGTCTTCATCAAAGCTATAATTACATCCAAGGGAGGTAATTTAATCAGCATTTGTCAGACATCAAAGAAAGTTAAGGCGAACGGAGGGACCAATGACATGGGAGAGGACTTTTTGCTCCGTATCTCATTCTCTTTTGATCAGAGATGCAATTACGTACTCTCAGAGAATCCGGGAAAGTCCGGTTTCTTGAAGAGGTATTTTTCTTCGGCAGTTTATCCAGAGGTCTGATGCTTCTCTTTATCAACAGAAGAGAAACACTCATCACAGAGGTTCAATCTACCACTTGAAGCTCAGAGGAAAATACTTAATGGAATGGCATTCGCTGGACGAGGCAGTTCAACAGAGTAAAGGTGAAAGAGGAATTGGTAAAAAAGAAATAATAATAGACAGAAGATGACACAGACGTGGAAAACTACCTTAGTAACTAATACAACAACACATATATTCAGCTCCTCCTCTCATATCAGAAAGATTTTAGTGACAATTATTAAACTGAGAAATAAGCTGAAGTTGGGTTAATACTGATAAAAGATTGGCGGTCTAATTTAGCTTGATGTTTTAACGAGTTTGCTGAACTTCTTGCTCTTTGTTATCATATGTAAGTTTGCTTTATGTAAATAAGAATATATTCTTGGAAAGATTTTATTGCATGTTTGTTTCCTAGTGGTGAAATGAACGCGCTCACACGTATGCATGCACTTCAGACTCTCTCTCTCTCTCTCTCTCTCTCTCTCTCTCTCTCTCTCTCTCTCTCTCTCTCTCTCTCTCTCTCTCCCCGATTTTTTTTCAATGAAACCAAAATAAAGGTCGTGTTAGTTAACTCAAGCAAAGTATATACATAATGCTTTCCCATTAGTTTTGTCGGTCATGTTTATTAATTGTTGACAACGTTATAATAGATTTTAAGAGCAGCTTTCACTTCAGTTTTGTTTTATAGTTCAGATGGGATAAATTTGTCACATGGTTCAAATGGAATAAATGCACCGTGAATCAATACCATATATACGAACTTAGCATATCAAAAAATCACCTGTTTATATTCTGAGTCTTGATAAGAAGAGAAATTCCTAATCGTGCACCAGTTTCCGTCTTTAACCGCCAACGTATGTAATCGGATATCGAATTCTCATTGCATTGTCTGTTAATGTTACCATTTCAAGATAGTGCGCCATTAAGTGTAGGAATTTTAGGTGGTGAAGCGACAAACTTTATAATTTTCCTCTATTCTATTTCGCTTCTCGTCTTTCTTTTCAGTAACTCTGACTCGTATTTTAAGGACGCTCGATCGGGGACACTTCATCTCTGAATTCTGGGAAAATATCCATGAACTCCGGGAAAATAAAAGGCTAGATAAATAGTATTCATTATGAGGAGAGAGAGAGAGAGAGAGAGAGAGAGAGAGAGAGAGAGAGAGAGAGAGAGAGAGAGAGAGAGAGAGAGAGAGAGTATGAAATTATTGCAACTTAATGCAAATTTTGTTAAAAAACGGAAAACTAATTTATACATTTACTACTATATAGAAAAATTAATTATCAAGCAGAGTATAAGGCCTTACACAGTTTTACCACAATGAAATTATTGTTAGGATATACAGAATATGACATATATACAATATATGTGTATGTATATATATATATATATATATATATATATATATATATATATATATATATATATATATATATATATATATATATATATATATATATAATCTCCTTAGCTCTTTATGGTATAATACTGTAATACACAAAAGGCTAATAAATTACACATTCATCTACCACCATTTAATGAACATTATGAAACATACAAGACATCTTAGAGTTACGAAATTACTTCAACTCGCCGTCTTCACTCACCCCCGTCCCCAACACCTCCACCCCTCCTCCCCGAAAGAAAAAGAAAAACCTTCGGAAGGGAACTTTTTGATAGAGGTAAATCTTGAGTCATATTCTAATTTTCGTGAGAAATTAAATTAATGACATGTCAGCGATTTCGGAAGAATCCCAGAATCTTTCTCTAGTGAGTTTTGACGCTCCGCTTCATCCGCTTCACGGCCGCTTCACTTTTCATTTACATAAAAAGAAACTTGGAGCGGGATTCGATTCGACCAGCTAAGCGAATTCGAGAAGAATTGCGGATGAAAGGGAATGGTGGCGGCACTGTAATGCCTTTCATGACTTTCAACCAGGTACGAAAGAGACAGACACACTGGCAGATTTCTAATGCAGGTTCCTGATGATCACAGAGAGAGAGAGAGAGAGAGAGAGAGAGAGAGAGAGAGAGAGAGAGAGAGAGAGAGAGAGAGTACAGAGATAGTTCCCAAGCATACGCTATGACAGCTGGTGTAAGTAGTTTCCTCATCCAAAGTGTCTTTTATCTGTTTGTAAATACTCGATTGTTCTGACATGCAAAGAAATTTCAGATCTGCTTTCTTTTGCAATGATAGCAAAAGCTTCACTTTCCTGATAATGAACTGCCATTGCAGATATATAATTTCTGCGTTCTCTGTTGATCAGTTAGTTCCTCAGTGGACGAGTCGGTAGAGTTCTCGGCTAGCACTCTGCTAGGCCCGAGTTCGAGTCTCCGGCCGGCCAATGAAGAATTAGAGGAATTTATTTCTGGTGATAGAAATTAATTTCTCGGTATAATCTGGTTCGGATTCCACAATAAGCTGTAGGTCCCGTTGCTACGTAACCAGTTGGTTCTTAGCTACGTAAAATAAGTCTAATCCTTCGGGCTAGCCCTAGGAGAGCTGTTAATCAGCTCAGTGGTCTGGTTAAACTAAGGTATACTTAACTTTAACTTTGTTGATCAGCTCGTCAATACAGGCCTGAGTTCGGCTGTGAAGATTAAATGTAAAAAGTCATATGTTATTTTTCTTTTCCTCATTTCAGTCTTGCTGAACATCCTTGATTTGGATATCTGTGCCACTATTTCTTTCAGGTAGGTTTTGAAGTGGCCTTATGCTGTTTGATGGCCATTACCCGTTTTAAAGCTTTGTACGTGACCATAACCTAACGTTTAAAGCGTTGACCTTGGCCGTTGTTTGTTCATTGACCTTCGACTGTCTTTTGTTTCAGTTACGGTACTTTGTTCGACTGTACTCTGCTCTCGCTGTCTATTCCATTTTCGATCTTCGGTTGTTTTTGGTGAAGATTTTTAGTTATTTAGTGGCTGTTATGGTTTACATTTAATAAAATCAGTTTTCTTTATTGTTATTTCGAAGTTTGATTTTTTATCTTTTTCCCCATTTTGTGTTATTTATTGATTTTTTATCTTTTTCCCTATTTTCTGTGTTATTTATTGATTTTTTATCTTTTTCCATATTTTCTGTGTTATTTAACTGTCAGAACGCATGAGCTAGTAACATTCTGCTTTTTCACCTAAGATGCATCGTTAATAGTCAAATTAATGATTTAGCTGTGTCTTGTTATATTTTGCAATTTTAATGTTATTATTTAAAAGCTATATTCATAATTACTTCTGTCTGCTATTCCCCAGTTGCATTGTTTTATCTTACTGACAATATATTTTGCAGAAGCTTGCTTAACAAGTTGATTCTGTTTTGTATTTTTTTATGAGAATACATAATCATTAAACAGCCATCATACAGCATATTTTCTTGGTGGACTAGTATATGGTGCGAATGGAAGTCAATAAAACCTGTAAAATTCTCACAACCAGCTATTTAAGTGCAATGGAAGTAATCCGGAAGCTGAGCCATATATATTTGAAATTAAAGCAAGATCTAAGAGTTTTCATTTTTCACCAAAACCACATCAGAACTATCCCCCTACCACAAAGAGAACGTCGGAGCTGTGGCCTCTTTCAAGTACATTTCTCCTTCCTCGTTGGACGAGTCGGTAGAGTTGTCGGCTAGCACTCGGCTAGGCCCGAGTTCGAGTCTCCGACCGGCCAATGAGGAATTAGAGGAATTTATTTCTGGTGATAGAAATTCATTTCTCGGTATAATGTGGTTCGGATTCCACAATAAGCTGTAGGTCCCGTTGCTAGGTAACCAGTTGGTTCTAAGCCACGTAAAATAAGTCTAATCCTTCGGGCCAGCCCTAGGAGAGCTGTTAATCAGCTCAGTGGCCTGGTTAAACTAAGGTATACTTAACTTTTTTCTCCTTAGGACTGGCGAAGGATTCTTACATTAGTTTACGTAGGCAACATGTTTCACTTCCCTGTTGATCATATCATGCACCAGTTGACGTCTACTGGTCTCTTTGAACGGCCTTCAGTTCGCGGAATCCTTCCATTGAAGATTTGCCTTGTTCGAATTCCTGAATTCACGAACACAGACAGACGGATGACGATATCATATTTGTTTATCGGGAGGAAGGAGGATGGAAAGCTCCCTTTGTGTCAATATTATCCCAGGCTTCATCTTTCCTGCCGATACATTGTCTCTCTCTCTCTCTCTCTCTCTCTCTCTCTCAAACCCATTCTTTATAGAAAGAGAGAGAGAGAGAGAGAGAGAGAGAGAGAGAGAGAGAGAGAGAGATCATTCGTTAGCTAAACCACCGGTCGTTCGACCATGGAAATTAAGCAACTTTGGTTCTCGTCAATACTTGGATGGGTTTCCATCAGGTAACGTTGGCATATAAGTCCCACGTGCATTCCTTGGGATGGGCACGAGGCTAGCAACGTCATCCCCAAAAATGCCTGCGGAAAACGAGAAAGGAAATAGGTCTTTGTTCTACCATATCTAAGAAAAAAGAGAACAAAATACAGGCACAGTCACACATAGTCATATATGTGTGTTCGTATATATATATATATATATATATATATAGATAGATAGATAGAGATAGATATATATACACCTATTAGCTGACCACGCAGAAAGAAATAACAGTTAACATTCACATGTGTATGTGTGGGTGTGTGTGTCACTCATGGATTATTTATGCAATTATATGTTTTTTGAGAACTTATTTGTTAATTGTTTTTTCTTTCCTCATGGGCGGTTGATAGGTGTTGCTTGGTTGTAAGAAATTTCAGTACATTAATCACTAAAGTTTTTCTTGCTTTTTTTCATTGGACTTTTTGTCTTCGCCCGAGCAGACGTTTCTGTGTACACACTCGTGCTTATATATCTTTTTGTACAATAGGATACGGTCAGCTATATAAGTGTGATCGTGAGTGATCTCGTAATCTTATGAATACAAAATTTGATCTGGGTTTTAAAACTCTCCATGTAAAATAAAGGGTTTGTTTTATTCGGTGTGAAAGGAAAGTGGTCTATTTATTTGCAAGGGACCCTGAATAAATAAAGGAAATGATAACTGTGTAGATGCTGGACAATATAAGTGGAAAAGTTTGTGTGTGTACGTAAGAGAGAGAGAGAGAGAGAGAGAGAGAGAGAGAGAGAGAGTTTGTTTCCCTGTCATTAGCTTTTAGAAGCGAGAAAACTCTGCCCTGATGACGGCTCATTTGCATGTAAATGAACAGGTTCAGTACTCGGCCTGAGCTCCGAATCATCTTCCACTTAACAAGTGACAATCGTGTTTTCCCGATCTCTTTCTCACCTGGCCCCGATGCTACGTCAGCATGATAAAGAGATAAGAGGCGCTACATCAAATTAAGAGGCTTTTCACTGAAGCGCTGGCGACTGTGTAAATCTCTTACGTTTATTGAGAGAGCTGGCTTTGGTGTAAAACCCATCCCTTCTGATGAATTTTCTCTAATTTCTTCCGTTTTATTTTGAGATTTCACCTAAGTTTCTTTCTGGCTAGATCTTTTATTTTTAGTTTGAGATGTATTGATGATATAGTGTTATTTTTATAGCTTTTCCTTTTATTTAGAGAAATGTTTTCGTTATGGGATTTTGCTTTGTTAATTTTTCTCTCAAGAGCTGATTCTTATATTTAGAGATTTGGTGTCTCTAGGATTCTTTTGTTATTTACTTTTGTAGATCGCACTCTTCTGTTTCGATGTTCTTTTGTTAGTAGATTTCTGTTGATTTGAAATTTCGGTTTTCATGGAACAGTAGATTGGCACAGGAAATTTTGTTCGTGAAATATTTCGTCATCCGATGAATATTTCGCCATTGTTAACCTAAAAAAAAAAAGGTGATTTATATATTGGTTGTTAGTCGGCTGGAGAATTTCATTAAGTTGTCACCTTTACCCTGAATTCTTGCTGAGGATTGGAACTCTAACACTATTTTAGCAACATATATATATATATATATATATATATATATATATATATATATATATATATATATATATATATATATGTGTGTGTGTGTGTGTGTGTGTGTGTGTGTGTGTGTGTGTGAGTGTTTGTGTGTGTGTGCTTACATACATACGAACATACATACACACACACACACACACATATATATATTTATATACTTTATATATAAATTATATATATGTGTGTGTGTGCGTGTGAGTGCGCGCGCGCGCGTGTGTTTGTGTGTGTGTACAGAGTATTAAGTCACAAATTTCCTTGAATATCAAATATGCTAAACCGTGGGAATAACTTACACCAAAAGGAAATTATAACTGGTAAGTACCTCTGCCTCTGTCTTGGTAGCCGAGTGGGCAACGTCAACTGTTTATCGTTGATCGATGTTTCTACACTTAAGGCCCATGTTCGAATACTGGCCTGGGCAGAAACACTTATCAGTTTTAATTCCAGTCGGATTCAAGTTATTCTCCCAGTATAATGAGCTGGATATTAAATGAAATTTGTTCCTTAAGATTTTTAAATATAAAAAAAGTTATGTTTTTTTGCCAGAACTTGGAGAGACATCAGCATGGAACATCTCACATAACATCCTTTTGATCATACGAAGAAAGACCAAAGAATATTTTTCGTGAGAAACACCTGAAAGATGCGTAAAAAAAAGAAAGATAAATAAAATTCCCACACCTACTCCAGGGAAGCAGCGATCCCATCGAAGTCGTAACAACGACTTGTGTATTTCTCGACATCCAATTAGCTGAAAGCCACAGGTATTTCTGGGCGGCGTTGCTGGAAGCTATTGCAGGGGTAAATGTCTCTTTGTCTCCCGGCGTTCAATCCTCCAAAAGCGACTCCAAGATTAATGTATTAAATGACGTTATGATAGGGATGCAATGCATTACACATTCACTGGAAAGTCGAGTAGCATACAGATTTCATTGCCAAAGGTTTTCCTATGCAAAACAAAATGATGTATAAAGATGTATGCAGGACGATGTATAAAGGAAGGCAAATTAGGTTAGCTAGAATATTTCCAAAATAGTGTTGATGATATAGTAAGAATAAGATACCTTTTTCATCGAGAACGGTTTTCTTTTTATATGGAAAGATGAGAAGATTTTCTGTATGTACAGTATACACAAAGTGGAAATTGAACATCATGATGTCGTATGTATTCATATAATTTTTAATATTTCTAAAACATAAACAACATGGTCAGTACCTATACATCAATAATTTTGAAGGTAAAATAGATGATGCGTTGCATTTGGAGAGCAACCAAATGGATCATTTCGGAATCTTTCGTATATATGCAAAATGAGTCGTGTAGAGAGAGAGAGAGAGAGAGAGAGAGTCGGAAAAACAAAATGCTTTTCTTACGGCTGTCTTCGTCGGAATGTAAACTTGCCAATGAAGACTACTCATTTCCATATAAATGAGTCACCTAACAAGTTCTCTTAAAATCTCTTTGCTGACTCATGTAATCGGGCTGAAAGAATGACGGGTAATTTTTGGTACCCTACTCTGCGTTTTCCTAATTAATTTCCTATGCATATATATGTTTCAATTACAAAACTTTTGTTACATTGGCACGTTTCTGTTATGAAGATTGAATTTTAATTTGCAACGCTGACGTCTTGGGTTCGTGTACAGTCACATCCTCACATACACACGATATATATATATATATATATATATATATATATATATATATATATATATATATTTGCATACATGTAGATATATACATAAATTTTATATATATATATATATATATATATATATATATATATATGTTCATACATGTAGATATATACATAAATTTTATATATATATATATATATATATATATATATATATATATATATATATATATATATATATATATATATATATATATGACTATTTATCACATCACCGTATTCATATACAATCAGAAAGCTACAAACGTCCTTTAATATCCAATTCGCTCTATAAATAATATATTTTCATATATGTTACCGAAGGGGAATTTTTAGTTGATAATAAGTCCACCGTCCCGTGAGGTCAACCAGCGACGGACGAGGAATCAGGACTACAGTGGCGCACTAACGCAGTCGGCTGACTGCGTTAGTGCGTCACTGTATCCTGATTCATCGTCGCTGTAAAAAATTCCCTTCGGTAACATATATGAGATTATTTCGGATAGAGCGAATTGATATTAAAGGACGCTTGTATATATATATATATATATATATATATATATATATATATATATATATATATATATATATATATATATATATGTGTGTGTGTGTGTGTGTGTGTGATTAATCAATATGTTTTAACGTTTTGATTTATAAATGGTTTAAATGCTTGAAAGTCAGTCAAATGACATAAACATTAATCTCTATATATAGAGATCAGTTTTCATCTGATCCTCTATATATATATATATATATGTATTAACGTCATTCCCTGTGTGTGACTTTGTGTGTAAACATTTTTCACCATTTATAAATTAAAATCTCATTCCTGTTAAAACATATTTATTAATCAAAATACAAACATATTGACAATCACACACACACACACAGAGAGAGAGAGAGAGAGAGAGAGAGAGAGAGAGAGAGAGAGAGAGAGATTTAAAGTCTTACTGCGTATTCTACCAAGCCTAACCTTGTCCCAAAGAGATTGTGTAATGGAAAGAACACACACAACCGTAGACTTACTCTTTGCATCCTCTACAGCAACATGTGAGAGGTAAAGAAAAGACCTTTCTCTCTGAAAACACGGCTCATTTCCATGTAAATGGATTACCCAACGACTTACTTTGAACTCGGAAAGTATTTTCCCCGAACACAGTCGATTCTCACTGACAAGTTTCCCTACCTTGGCTGGTCGAGGGTTATTGCCGGAAAATGTCGATGGTGGAATACTTTGGGCCGCGCCCCTACTTAGCTTTGGCTGAGAAGAGAGTTTAGGTTGAGGAATGCCCATACATACAAATACATCGTCATTCATGTCGTTAACTAGAGATATGAACAATGGTCTAATTTCTGCCTTAACTTTGATTTTGAAAAAGTACAAATTTTTCCTGAACACACATTCTTGGTTAATCCGGCTTAGGTTTACTTATGGAATTTAGGCTGTCAAAGCCGAGCGCTGGGACACTTGCGGCCATTCAGTGCTCAAGACAATGACAGGAGGAACCTGGAGTGGTTGGACAACAAGATCAAGAGACCCAGAAAATAAAGGAAATGAAGTTCAAGGATCTAAAGGTAGAACTGTGAGAGAACCCCACAGCTGCCCAAAGAAGTAAAAGTTAGAGAGGTTGAAAAGCAAATTTGAAGAAAGGAAGGGGAAATGGAGGTAATGTAAAAGGCTTAAAAGTGGGCACAGCTATGGCCGTCATGACACAGCAAACACCATTTGGTGATGCTTCTAATGGGGCTCAGCTATCGAAAAAAATTTTGGGAAATTATGTAGCAATTCTGTTGAATGAACGATTCTGCACGATGCACTCTCTGGCCAGAACTGTTCAGGGAAATTTGCAGATTGTTCTTACCGCCAGTAAAGAGTGTCATTGCCCCGGAGTTTCGTGCTTAGTGAACGATAGTCGCTATTTGAAGAGAGCAGAAAACTACAGGATTACTAATGTATAGAAATTTTATGAAATATGCTGAAATACTGGTATATAACACTGTGAGCCTTTCCAAGTTAAAAAGTTAAATATTCAGCAGCAAAATCACTGCATTAAATATACTGAAAAATTGGCCATATGAATTTTATTATGGATTCTTGAGTTAAAAATGAAAAATATTCCATAGAAAAATGAATACTGGGAAGCAAAAAGAATAAGAAAAATTCCAGTATTTACTTTGACAATTTTCCTTTTCTTTCGCTCCTCTCCAGAAACCTCGAGATATATAGATTTATCCTTTTTTTTTCTCTGCCCCACTTGAGCCATACCAGAACCTTTGTAAATAAGTGTCGGCACCAGAAACACGGCCCCGTGGTCCTGGAAAGAAAAAGGGAATGCGTGGTAAAAAAAAAAAAAAAAGGTTCTCATATTTCCCCCTTTTGTCTCGATACGTATAAAAGAATTATAGTTTATTTATTTTTTCCGTTCGTTTTTTTAAGGCACGGCTTTGCCCAAATAATTACTTACAAATAAGTATGTTTCTGTACGTATGAAAATGGTTTTCATTCATTGCGTAATTGACAGAGCATTACTCGATATTTAAAGAGGTAAGCGGGCACTCTTATTATTATTATTATTATTATTATTATTATTATTATTATTATTATTATTATTATTATTATTATTATTATTGCAAAGAAGGAGACTCTCATTTAAGTAGGTTTCATTGTGAACAATAGCTGCATTTCTATGGTTGATTTTATATTTAAATTTCTCTGTTTTTATATTTATTACCTTGTCTGTTAGTCATGACAGGCGGCATGGATACTTATTATTATACAAAGGCAATAGATTTTAAGGAAAAAATATAAAACTCTTTGATGATTCTTTGATGAACCGTACAGAAATTTCAACAGCATTTAGTTACTTCTCTCACTAACATAGAAACTTCACAGTAGCACTTAATACCCCATTACAAATTCTCTGCCATCCATTTATTCTTAATATGTACTGTTTTGATATCAAGGTTCTTCTTTCCACAATTTCTGCTGTCCTTAGTATCAAGTATTTTCTCAGTTTTCCACACTTCCTTTTTTTCAGATTTTACGAATTATAATTTCCACTTCACAATCTACTCCCATTCTCTCTCCATAACCAAGCCACCTTGAAATACAGTAATCGATCTCCTGCTTATATTGAGCACTTCACAACAGGGTTGTTTTTTCTATATTTTCACTTGTTAAGTCATTGTTATAACAGTTATTCTACGAAATATTTTCATCTGAGCAAGCAACACAGCATATTGATTCACATCAACAGCCATGGCTTACTTGCATAATGATCAAATGGGTCAGCGACGCCTTCGTCTACTTACGTTTCCTTCGTTATACAATTTTCTTCTCTTTCTAATGTGGAGGATGTGGTTTGTTATATTAAGCTGGCCCTATGCCGGCACGGGCACTTACCTTATCGTTTCCCGTAAGAGTATTAAGGGTATATGAGGCCTGTTGTGGACCTCTGTATTCGTCAAACCTACTGACTCGATGTTTCAGGATCAGGCTTCATTTTTTGTTTCCCAGCTGGCCATCGGTCCTTCATGTCAATATAAATCAACCATTTTCTTCCACTTAACATGTTAATAATCACCATTCGAGCTCCTGGAAGCTCTTCCAGATAGTCACATTAATCTTTCTTCAGTAACAAATACCTTCAAACTCCTTACCAGCCTATGCAACTTTCCTTTGGTATCATTAATCTCCTCTTTAACATCGACATTAGCCAACCATTCCACATTCCTTTCGCAACGCCAACTATTGTCCTTCAAACTTACCTCTGCGTCTTCGCTCTTTAGCCTAATTTATCTCGTCTCTGCTATGATTACATTGATCAGTCAGGGAGAAATATCACACCTTTGACTTAGAAAACGAAGCGTTCGGGTGCTCATTTACGCCGTTATAGTTGATACAACAGTTATTAAGATATTATCAGAAATATCTGGTCCATTACATTTGCTGTTGATTTCACCCTTTAATTCATTAGTGCTGCCTGTGTTTTTAAGAGAAGCTAAGCATTTTGCAGCAAAGTGGTATTAATATGATAGTAAAACTTCCTTATTTATTGAAATAGGATAAACAAAACTAACAGCTGATTTAATGTCATAGCTCTGTTCGTCAATAAACTATATAAAAATACTGTATAAGATATGTAGAAAAGATTCTATTGAGGCGAAAAATGTATCATGTTGATTACCTTTATCTTGATTTT
Source organism: Macrobrachium rosenbergii (assembly GCF_040412425.1). Taxonomy (NCBI): domain Eukaryota; kingdom Metazoa; phylum Arthropoda; class Malacostraca; order Decapoda; family Palaemonidae; genus Macrobrachium; species Macrobrachium rosenbergii. The sequence continues at coordinate 31,430,349 of NC_089755.1, forward strand.
CTTTTGTAGTTTTAAACAGCCCTCGCAATGAACTCTCTCTCTCTCTCTCTCTCTCTCTCTCTCTCTCTCTCTCTCTCTCTCTCTCTCTCTCTCTCTCTCTGTGGTAGTCTCTTCTTGTATTAATTTTAGTTCAAGAAAACAGCCAATTTTATATTCTAATTTTTTATGCCTGTGGTATTCTTTTTGATTTAACATTTTCTATTTATTTTACTTTTTTGTTAACTTGTTATCTTAAAATATTATCAAAATTAACAAAAAAGGACCGCGTAGAATTAGTAAAATGTTCTTCCAAATCATTAAATAAAGTAAATAGAGAATTAATGAAATTTCATTTAATACAAAGATTTAACAAATAAGACATACAGACAGACAAACAGACATAGTCGGAGGGACACAGTTTGTAACAGAGAGAGAGAGAGAGAGAGAGAGAGAGAGAGAGAGAGAGAGATTAAATCATACAGCACCTAAATATAAATCTGCCTGGGTTTTTGAGTGTTTTGACTTGTAACGACCGTGATTATCTGAGTATTTCCGAACAAAAAAACATCGATGGGACGACATGATGCTGTTGATTATAGACACGAAGAAAGCTTGGTAAATAGTCATTAAAAATATCCTTGCAGGGCCAAAGTTTTTTATTATTTATATTTTACGAGTAAAGGCCACAGTACTGTGCTTCAAAAATTTGTACTTACAGTATCTCAAGAATACGTTATTAAAAAGCTAAAATATACCTTCATTATTATCTTCAGAAGTAATGGTACGAGCTTGAATGTGTAAAAGTTATGTGTATACAAATTCTGGTAAAATAGAAATATATAGAATGAATTACAGAAGACAGGAGAGACAAAACGCAGCTGCATGACATCATTTTTTCCGATATATATACCTATCCACGAGGTGATAACGCACAAACAAAAACTGCTCCCGGTACATCAAGGCAAAAATACGACTCTGTCACGGTAATGGCGTATTTCCATATAAATGAACTACTTATCAAGCGTATTTGAATCTCGCACACCTGCGTAGTTCTCTCTCTCTCTCTCTCTCTCTCTCTCTCTCTCTCTCTCTCTCTCTCTCTCTCTCTCTCTCACACACACATACACACACACACACACACACACACACAGAAAAACTGATAGGCAGATTTTTTCGTTGATACACTTAAAATTGAATGGCATGTTATGTAATGAATGATTACGCAAATACGGATTTATATTGAACGAAAACTTCGAGAAGGCATACCATTATAAACATAAAACACATTTTCAGCGTAATGTTTCTTAATCACTTACGTGGTTTACCACCCCCCCCCCTTTTTTTTATAATTTCTTTGGCGCATCCCGTCCAATAGGGCGCTATGCAGAGCTGTACCTTTAGTATCTGCTCATGTTAATTTAATCTACAACGTCCAGTATCCCGATTTCGCTGGCGCATTAGTCACCAAATTGGGTTACTTCTAGGTTCTTCTGGAATATGGAAGTATTGCCACCTTAATGATTTCATTACTCAAAGGCAGTTTACTGCCAGGTATCACTCCCGAACCCTTGACTGAGTTCGACACATTGATTAGATTACCCTGGACCATGTGGCCTGAAACGTCTCCCACCTTCCTGTGATCACCCTTTTTCTTACAATCCAACATTCGGTCTAATTTTCAGTGTCATCTGTTTCTTCTCTTTCCATTCCTTAATATCACCTGTCATCTCACTCCGTTTCTCGTCTGTAGTTTCTACATTTTATGTCATTTGAAATTCTGTCTCATCAGCGAAAAGCTTAAAAGTCTACTCCACGTTTCTTACATATATATGTGATAATTGAACTGAGTAATACAAAATAGGAGAGGATCCACCTCAGTTCTTCGCGTAACTCATCTTGCCAGCGGTTCAATCCACGAAAAATTATACCTGTTTGTATAAAAAAAAAAAACAGACGTCATGCAGAATGACCAAACGATTTTAATTGAATTTAATTAACTGAAACGATTTTCACCCTCCCCTTGAATTCTTCAAAGACACAATTCGGCATAATAGTCATTAGAATTCTATGATCGCATAAAGATTACGTTTCATGTGAATATGTGAGCAAAAGAAATAAAGAAAGAAATATATAACGAAATAAATAAATGCATCCGCTAAAGACTTAATAATTCACTCCCCTCTCCCCGCTGTAGGCCCCTTGTCAACAAAGGTTACATTCGTAACTTCCGAAACCTCGTCGTTAGTTGCCAGTCACAAAGCTTTTAACCTTTACCTAGATTTTCGTGAAAATCCACTCATGGCTGTTTGCGTAACTCTGCTCACAAACAGACAACCAGCATATAAAAATGCCAAAACCAGACAGAAGGAGACGAGAAACGCACATCATCCTTTGCACAATATTACATTGAGTATGACAATCAAAAAGACATTTTTTGCGTTTGTATCAGTATCATTTCACACTAATATTCATCTCACTCTGGGTGGGGAAATGGGGCGGGAGGTGGGGGTGGCAAAGACGTGTTAAAAACAAACTGGCTACTTAAGCCCCTCGTAGTGCTGCTTCGCCAGCACTCAATTTTGTCTTTTCATGGCTCTTTGAATTTATCAGGTGATTCCAGTGTTCGTGGCACACCTGGGTCTGTGCCAGGGAGCCTGGTAAGAAGTTGGGGGTTGATATCGACTTAAGAAGAGAATATACTGCACAGAGGGGAAATATGCTGCCAGAAGGTGAAATATTCTGCGGAGGTAAGAACTAGATTACAAATAGGAGTGATGAACTGCTAAGAGAAGAAGTACACTTCTAGTAAGAGAAGTACATTGCAGAAAGAAGAAACATACTGCTAAGAGGAGAAATATTCTCGGAAAAGGACAAATATACTGAAAAAGGGGAGAAATGCACTTCTAGGAGGAGCAGTTTCCTGCAAAAGGGACAAATATACGGCCATTCTTGTATGTGTAGATTCTTTCAAGCACTTACTTGAACGACTCAAGTAGATTGCGTTTCTTCATTTGTGTTATTTATGGTTTGATCCATTTATTTTTATGACCACATCATTTAAGGGAGAGAGGTGTATTACCTGAAATGGAGCAAATACACCCGTGTGTATACACATGTAAAGATTATATAGAGTGATTATATTTTTATATACATACCAAATTCATTCACTTTCCCTCGAATGAGCTCACATTTTAAACAGTGTCTAAGGTAAATTAACATTTCTATCTTCTTTCTTTAAAAAAAATGGTGTCTTTTGTGCTAGAGAATAAAAGAAGGAAACTGCAATGTGAAAGGATAATGAATGTGGAAACTTGTTTACGACGTAACTAAAATTTCCTATTTTGCTCTTCACTACTCCCATTCCCGTTCTTATTCTTTGTACTCTGAGCATGCCTCTGTTTTATTTTATCCGCTCTTAAGAGATCTTTTCTCTCCTCGGATTCAGCCGAGGCGTCCTCGTTGCGTTCCACCCCACTTCAAGAGTAAGAAAAATTGGCTTATATATTCATTTCCCTCATTCTGTTTCTCTCCTTTTACTCTCTCTCTCTCTCTCTCTCTCTCTCTCTCTCTCTCTCTCTCTCTCTCTCTCTCTCTCTTGCAGCAGGAATCAAGGGAAATAAAAAGGGGAACTTTTTTTGTAATGGTGAAAGAGCACGAAGTAGCTCTACAAATGAGGAAAATACATGGATTTTATTTGAAGTCAGTTGTTCAATAAAGACAAACAAAGCGTACTTGTTATAATGACTGACGGGAAAAAATTAGATGGTTTATATTGCATACCCTTTTTTCTACATTAAGGGTTCTCCACTACATTAATAAAAATATTTTTATCCACTTTATAGATTTTGTTTAAAGCGCTAAAGCGTGATTTACATTTTTTTTAATCCACATGAATCTACTCCTTCCAAGCTGTGGAACTCGAAGCTCTTCTCTGTGTTCCAGATAATAAACCAACTTGTAAAACGACAATTATATATCGTTGTTTGTCGGTGAGTAACCTCTGGCTATCATTTTAAATATAACGAATTGTTGACCGTGATGCCTTTCAGCTAAAAGTTCTTAAATAAGATTTGTTCCGTCCATACCTACTATATTTCATCCCTTCTCATCACATGTCCAAACCATCTTAATTTTTGAGGTATCGGTTCATTTTCCAGCCGCTGGACACTATATATCGCACACCACTTCTTCATTCGTTCGTCTCCGTTGCTTGGAAAGGTTCGGAGATCCACTCCAGGCCTCCTACGCCCTTAGGCAAGGATAGTGCTGGTATAAGGCCAGCTTAACCAAAACCAGTCAGTTAACCTCATTTGTAGTATGACCCCCCACCTTACTCTAGCATAAATATCGTTGCTTTATTGTCATACCACCACAGAATCTCCTTTCATCGTTAGTACCCTTGTGTCTGCTGCATGGAGCAGTTGATTTGGGTAACACTCGAGAATTATTCTCAGTTCAGAATGTCGTTTGGTACGTGATCGTTCAGGGAAAAATAGTTTCCGCCGAAGTATTTACTGAGGGACAAAAGAAAATGGAAAAATTACAAATTAATTATAAAATATTACTGTTTAGGTTTATGCATTCTGAGCCAAATCTTTAATAAATAATTGCCATTGATTCACATTGTTTCATGGAGGCCATACATCTTATGCTGTCATTATGGGTCGTGATAGTTACCTTGGATCATGGCCACACTAACGTGTTGAACAACCCGTAATGGGGTAATTCGGCAGAAAATTCACCAATGATAGTGTCTTACACGTAAGATCATTTTCCAAGTGAGCATTCTAAATTCTAATCCCACAAGGATAGGCTTTGGTTATTTTCTATAAAAGTGTCTATAGTATTCTTCATTGTCTCATTTAATAATAGACAAAAATGCTATGAAATACAATGCCAGTGTTGAAGACCTCGTGCGGCGTGACGTTAAATCCCTTTATTCATTTTTCGTCTAAATATATATGATTCAAACGAATTATAAGAAACTGCGATGATGCCTGAATGGTCACCAGAAAGCCAAAAGAACTACTCTCCACTAAGCCCCCTCTCCCCCCTCTCCCCCCCCCAACAACTCCCTCGCTTCACTTTCGTAGGGTTGGGGTTCCCTGTGACTCCATAATCAGTTATAAAATCTAACATTTTTAACTACTAATTATTAATAAACACACAACATTTAAAAATCAATGTTAAGTCCCTCAGTGAAGAACCCTCTATTCGTACTCTAGGCTATAGTTTTCTTTTAGGCAAAGACTTACACTTACATACGTAGTACCTTTCCTGTTTCATTTAGAATATCTCTAATAAGGGTCTGGTTATTATTAAAATCATTATGCTATTTATTTTTCTAATAATTTCCTTCGCACTTAGATTTTGTTATAAGGTTCTACACTTGTTGTTATATACAGTATTGCTCAAGGCCAGCAACTGCTATTAGAGCTAACGAATATTTTGTCGTAAAAATGGAAATACACTGCAAATAATAATAGTTTTTAATTGAGAAAGCTTATCATTTAATTAAACGAAAAACTTTGTAGTAATAACAGGTAGTTTCAAGTTATATATTTTAATTTGCATCTTGGCTGTCTTCATTTTAGTGAGCTACTGAAACTTTATATCTTACCAGTTCTTCATTAATAAGGGACCTTTTTAACGAATTGTCTTCTTTACGTTTGAACACTTGAAATAAAAAATCAGTTGAAGGAAATGCATTGCCTTGATCAAATATATTTAGGCAGTGATTTCCTAAAGTAAGGTTTCTGGTGAAAACATCAGAGAGAAAAACAAAATATAAAAAAACACACACACACGCCCCTGCACACGCTCGAAGCAACGAAGGAAAAGGTAATTACTATTGTTCTTTCCGAGGCCCGTTCCGGTATTCCAATTTCATTTCATCATTTCCTTAAGAACACTAC
>NC_089755.1:31441242-31476242 GCF_040412425.1 Macrobrachium rosenbergii
AGATACAAATTCCTACTTGACCTTTGACCTCTAAGGATATCTTTGGCTTTCACAAGCAGACATACAAATCGACAAAACAGGTCAGTTACTTTTGCCCCTGAACGCAAACCAGGGGCATAAAACGGTGTCCGGAATCGAGCCTTCATTACAGCGGTTTAAATTTAACATGAGGCTTATCCGGCTCAGTTGAGAATATTGGCTTTATATTTGAGATGCTTCTTACTTAGTTACACTTTTTCCATACAACTTCAAATAAATACAGTTTGTTTACCTAACGACCCTAGTGTTCCTTTATGATCTTTTATACATTTTTTTCTCATTATGGAATTGGGCTTGTGGGTAATTTCCTTCAAGTATTATTTTAACCATTGTTCCACTAACCAGAATATTTACCCTCCTCCACTTAGAGGCCTCATTAAACCTCATAGGTCTACAGTATGTGTTCGCTTTCATTAACTTCAAGAAAATATTAGAGATATCTATGTGAAATAGACCGAAGCCAATACCTTAGTGGACCTTCAAAAATAAACAAAGAATAATGATGATGATGATGTTGATGATAATAATGTTATTGATGATGATGATGATAACGAAAACAAAGTTGAACGACTACCGTTACTGTTAGATGAAAACAGGAAATTTTGCGATAAGGTGGTCTAAAGGCTGTAAAGTTATCTGATAACTGGAGGAGAAATAATGTGTTTATCTCAATGAACAACTGGTCAAATTTGACCCTAGAAAAGTAAAGAAGGGAGCATTGGCACATTGTAACCTAAGAAACAAAAGAAATGATCTTGAAAAGGGTAGGATCTGGAAAAGGATACAAATAACGAGGCTCCTCAGATATGACATCGGTACTCAAAGTATGGTCAAATGAGCTCACTGTAACGCTTTGCTAAATGAGATTAAATCTAAGGCAATTGCATCTTTATAGACCACCTCACTTTTTAATTAGAGGTAGAAGTCTGACTCCTAGTGTCTCTTTTCCAAGCAGTCTGATTCTCATTTACAACCAAATGACAAATTTCGACGTAGTTAATTCTAAAGAGCAATTCATTTTTAAGAGAAACAGAAACTTGATCTGTTTTGTAAAGTTTTCCATTCCAAGAGGAAACATACACACAAGCTTTTAATTGGTGTTTCTAATGTCTTAGTTAAAGAACAACAAATGACACCCTTTTACCTGTCACATCACTGGGAAAGACATCCAGTGGATTTGAGTGCATACTCAGTCGGTTCATTTACATGGATATTAAACTTCCTTAGGACCAAAGTTTTATGTTTGTTTCCTCTCAGTTAAAAGCTCTCTCTCTCTCTCTCTCTCTCTCTCTCTCTCTCTCTCTCTCTCTCTCTCTCTCTCTTCTCTCTCTTAACAAAGGAGATAGGTAAAGCAGTTTTAGAGGAGGAAACTTTGGACAGACGTTAGAGAAAATACAAAGAAACTGGGGGCCAACAAAGCTATGAATATACCGGTTTTAAATAATCTAATAATATTACAAACGCAATCAGTAACACGGCAGTTAGATATTTAGGCAGTTACCTTTTTTATGACGGGGTGAAGCAGTGAGAGCGTCCAAGAGGAAGAGACTTAGAGACATTAAAGAATAGCAGAAGAGGTTCGTCTGCAAATTTCTCATATACTCCTAATTGCAATTAGAGCCAGATTCCTTGTTGTTCACCAAGGCCGAAAGACCGTGTGATCTTGCAAGCAGAAGCAGTAATAAAGTTGAAGTTAGGATGTGGAGAGAGTTATCTGAGACGATGCACTGAATAGGGTCTCATTGAACAAGTAAGCAACTATAGACTTATAAAAAGGTAAAAGAAGCGTGGCGCTGGATTCTCTTCAAGATTTTGTTGATGAAGAAAGATTCTAACGGTTTTAGAGGAAAGAAATACTTTAAGTATGATACGATCCCCTGATCATAGTAGAAAAAATCCATTCAATGTGGGAACGTAAGATTTTATACCATAGTAGAAACAATTCTATTCAGGGTGGGAACTTGAAGAGATTTACGAGGATTTTTTTTTCATAGCAGAAACAAATCCACTCAAGGTGGGAACGTAAGAAGATTCTCTTTATCAGGTTGACAATATGAATGCGTAGCTGCAGAGAGAACGTATAAAAGCCTGCTTTGTCTTTCCAGTGGTTGGACACCTGAAGAGTATGACGCCATATTCTGACGTACATAGTATTAATTGGGTTATGTCTTACCTACTGAAATCACCATCTAAGTAAAGTGAGGATTTGCAATATTAAGATTTTGGGCACTACTTCAGGTATCCCAGCACGAGAATTCGTAAATATACTTATTCTAGCCCAGAAGGAATGCCATGAGTTCCCCAAAATGGACTGATTAAATGGAATGGCGAGGTCATGTTTATGTAACCACCAAAGGGACAAATTTATTCTTCTTTACAAAGTCAATCTGGAAGGGTCAAACAAAAAGATCAAAGAAAGCACCGGTAATATGGGTACATGTTCATGCAATTAGCAAAGGGATAAATTTTGGTATAGTAAATTCTCAGGGGTAATTTATTTCTAAGAGAAACAGTAGCTTTACTTGTTTTGTACAGTTTCACTATGCTAAGTGAAAACAAAACTGCCCCGTTAATCAAACTGTCCAACCATTGAGGGGAAAATGGAGCCTTCCATAGTGATGCCAAACAAAATACCAACTGGGAAATGTATCTTTGTTTTGTACTTTGTTTTTCCCCAGTGGATGATTTTACATTTCGTAGGAATCCTGTGGCGTAACTCAAGTGCATCATTGTCTGTTGAATGTCGCCATATCTTTGAAATTAAACTTCTAATAATCAGAATTGTCGACCCAGTAGGGACAGAAACAGTGGAAAAGGTGCTATATGGGTCTTATTAGAAGGAACAGGATGACCAGCCAGCCTTGCAGTCAATGTAAGAAAACAGGATTTACATTTTACTCGGCTGTGATATATCCATATATATATATATATATATATATATATATATATATATATATATATATATATATATATATATATATATATATATATATATATATATATATATATATATACTAAATATATATATATAAAAATATAAATCCATATACCTAATTGAAAGAAAGACCAATCCTTTCCTTCTAATAAGACCCATATAGCACCATTTTTTGTCCCTGAACATCGTTATTTTTTGATATGTATAAGTTACTTTAACTCCACTAAAACAAAGTTTTTCCCTGCTGTTTTCAAAAATCAATTTATTTTCTGTAAAAAATCAATTTTTGCGATGTGCGATATGTTGATTTAATTACCATAAAGTTACTTATCATTTCTGCATTTCCTTAAAAATGGAATAACTTACACATTGATTTGGCAAATATTTTCTAAAAAGTTGTGTGAACATGCACAACAGAGCAAGTTCTGGTTCAAAGTCATAAAAGTCAAAATACACTAATTTGGTGTGGTCCATTTTTACCGTCGTATGTATAGAGGACTTCAAGATATATTGACTACCTTTTCAAAAAGTCAGATAGTTGAAAATAAAAACAAATAAATTTTAAGACAGGTCTTTAATACCAAAACCAACCTACTGTGATCTAAATAATATTAATAATAATTTTTTTATGATGCCTCCTTTTATAGTCAAGATTAGATTTCACTCTATCACATCGAAAGTAAAAGAAGTCAGAGATCACTTACCATACAGAAAGAAATCGCTATCAGAGACAAATCCCTTCAAACTATTGTATGTGTCATATTTGCTAAACAAAAAATCTAAATTCACTCTTTCCATTTTTACAATATGAACATGTGTCAGTTTAAATGTCTGAACTAGGTTTTCCAGATCAAATTCAGATATATCAAAAATTATTTACTACACAGATCCATGCAAATAAATTCCATATTTTTTCGATTATATTAAATGTAGTTGAACGGCAGGTTTATTTCATATATACAGAAAACCAAACGTAATTAAAAATCATCCCTTTTCAGAGATATACAAAAGTGTAATCCGTTTAAACTCGACATGATGCATAAATCCTTGGTTAGAATTTTTATTTTATTTTAAAACCATGAGAGAAATGTTCAGTGTCTTATTTTTTTTTTTAAGTCTACTGAAGCTTTTGAGATTTAGAATTTCTTGTTTATTTTAGCTCCGAGGCATAATTTGGGAAAATTGGTAATGAAAAGCAAAAAATTACATCAGCCATTATTGGACCTACTGTAACAACACCAATAAATACAACAACATGAGTAGTAACAGCAGACTCCGAAATGACACTTATGATGCTTATCGATACTTATGAAGATAACACTGTTGTGTTGATGACCCCTGATATTCACTTGGCTTGAACAATGTTGCGAAAATAGGCCTGAGGAACTTAGTCAAATCTCAAGTGTCCACCCAACTGGGGAAAGACCTCTCATGTATTGTCGCATCTTCTCCTACTTCATATTGCTGATGACAGGGTCTCAAGTGCTATACAGATACCCTCTCAGTTAATGATGTTGGGCATCACCGGGTCAGGATGGGTGACCAGAAGACTTCTCTGCTTCTTACAAGGATCATGGGTATGGGGCTAGCAACCTCATCCCCAATTCCTAGCTTAGATGTTGGGATAACTATTTCTAACACCTCATGTGGGAAAGGATGTGGCTCAGTGGTACATTACAAGGCTTACATAAGTTAGGTCCGTGGATAGCTCCAAACTTACTGCCCACCAATTCACCCTCTCTTAAATGAATACCAGCTACTGCTGGGGTCAGAAGAAGGGTTGTAGAGCTAGCACCCAAAGATAGTTCCTCATTGGACGGGTTGGTATCGTTCTCGGATTGCACGCTGCTGAGCCGGCTTTCGATTCTCCGACCGGCCAATGAAAAATTAGAAAAATTTATTTCTGGTGATAAAAATTCATTTCTCGTTATAATGTGGTTCGGATTCCACAATAAGCTGTAGGTCCCGTTGCTAGGTAACCAATTGGTTCTTAGCCATGTAAAATAAATCTAGGAGAGCTGTTAATCAGCTCAGTGGTCTGGTTAAACTAAGGTATACTTAACTTTATCTCCAAAGGTGAGCAAAGAAACCAGAATGCTCTACTAGTGTGGCACAATCTACTCCAAAGAAGCAAATTAGTATAATATATATATATATATATATATATATATATATATATATATATATATATATATATATATATATATATAACTTAGTAGAATGTTCTACTAGTGTGGCAATCTACTCCAAAGAATCAAATTAGTATATGTATATATATATATATATATATATATATATATATATATATATATATATATATATATATATATATATATATATATATATACTTCAGTAGAATGCTCTACTAGTGTAGCACAATCTACTCTAAAGAATCAAATTATATATACATATATATATATATATATATATATATATATATATATATATATATATATATATATATATATATATATATATATATATATATATATATCTCTCTCTCATCCCAGCCACCAAATGCTTAATTCAAAACTGGGAAATACAACAGTGCATTTTGGCACTGCCTGACAAAGAAGGACGAAAGGAATATTGGTCCCTCCCTTAATCTGTTAATTGCACTCTGTACGTACCTTTCAACTTTCTCTTCTTGTACATGTGACGCTGCGGGAAACTTTCTTTTCAGACACGAGGTTGTGAAGAGACTAAGCCTGGCCGGAGGTAGAATAGCGCCAGGGAGGCAGATTAAGAGAAAGGACAGCTGGCATGAACACCTGGAACGTGAGTCATAAGTGATGCCCGCACATAAGGAAACAACACCAGCCCCATCTCCCTGTGGGTGACCTACTAATCCCTGACCGAAGTCATATAAGGGCCTCACCGAAGGAACAAGCTGGGCAAGAGACACACTCGCCCTCTTCCATTCCTGTCTCCATCAGAGAGCCATGTCCTACCACGTGGTCCTATCTTGTAGGGACCTTTAGTACCCTTACCATTGAAGCCCTTAGCCCTTCCTCCGCCGCCATTACCCTCGCTGAAGCCACCTCTTGTGCAAGGTAAAGTGATCTGTTGCAAAGGTTCTTCCTTGTCAGTCACACTGTTTTAATTCTCGTACTAAACTTCCTATTTCCATTTCCAAGTGCCAGTATTTCCATATCAACCTTACCTTGTTAGGGCAGTGTTACATAAATGCCTATGTTTAAATAATTACATAAAATCGTGTGTTCAAGGTTTCTTGGCACCCTCTGTGCTCGCCTTTCCCATGCATATTTTACTGTGTCCTTACTGGCTTTTAATTCGTGAATCTCTCCGTTTACAGAGGGTTTGTTAGCTGTGGAAATCTCTCTTGACTGTGCCTTGTGTCAGCATCATCACACCAATGGATATACCTTCAAGTTTTCCCAGTTATAATTAACCTCTCAGGCCTTGCCTGCCTGATTAGTCCATTTCATCTTCTGATAGTTCATTCCATGTAAATACACGCAATTTTAAGCTTACCCTAACGTGTTTACTTACAAATACCTTGTGACTACTGTAGAGCCCTCAGCTCTGATACATTCCCCCCTTTTTTCCTGGTTTTTACGATTTCCTAAATAAACAGCAGTCAGATTTTATACCAAAATAGAGGTAAGTAACGAAATCATTCATTTAGAGTCTATAAGTGGCTCATGATGAGCATTTCCCCAGTTAAATCATATATATAAATATATATATATATATATATATATATATATATATATATATATATATATATATATATATATATATATATATATAATATATATATATATATATATATATATATATATATATATATATATATATATATATATATATATATATATATATATATATATATATATACATATAATAAAGCAAGCGCCACTCATGTTTGTACATATTAATAAATGACATATGTTTACCTTGTTATAACGCAGTTAGTTTTGCAACAGCGCAGGCGACATGAACCAGACTTCATAATGAGAATGAGAAGAGCAAAGGAATTAACCAGGACCGAGAGAAATAGACACCTGCTATTTGCCGACATCATTAGCGACTTTTTTCATTAATTTCATTAGTAGGAATTCAGGTGTCGGGATCCCTTTGAATAACTCGAAATTGCTTAACTTCGAGCTGCAGTTCCAGTTGGAGTTAACACGATGTAGAGAGGAATGAAGTGCCTGACTTTTAGCTGGAAATTCACTCTTTTTTTGCGGGGGTTGGGGAAAGGGTTCGGAATTACTTAGGTCAGCATGCGCATAATTGCTTTTTGTCTGAACATGTACCACCTTATGTATATCAATTAACACCACACGCGCACACATATATAAATAAATCTCTGTCGTTGTGTGTGTGTGTATATATATATATATATATATATATATATATATATATATATATATATATATATATATATATATATATATATATTATAACTAGTGCGATAACTGTAAATTTCTACAAATGTCCAAAACATAAGTTCAGTCCATTTTACTTATATGTTCCGTATATTTGAATATATACTGTTTATATATATTTATACATATATACTGTATATACACACAGACACATATACATATATATATATATATATATATATATATATATATATATATATATATATATATATAGAGAGATAGAGAGAGAGAGAGAGAGAGAGAGAGAGAGAGAGAGAGAGAGAGAGAGAGAGAGATCTTATGATTATTTTATGAATAGTTTCAGCTTAGAAAACGGAAGATTACCTTCTCGAAGCCCTCCCATTTGATAGCATGCATATTGTCGGAGCATTGGACACTCACGTCTTTTTTTCTCTCTCTCTCTTTTATTTCTATCTCATTCGAGCCTAACTTTGATCCATAACAGCCTGCCATCAATTATGTTTCTAACTGAGTGTTTAATTCAACAGAGGCACCTTGGATTTCAGGGAACGCGCCCTAGCCCCTGCTCGTCCGCTTCAGGGATAGAACACTGGTTCCTCAGTTTGCTAGGTAATACGCTTACCAACATTTATTGCACCATGAAGACAAACTGAGAGAGAGAGAGAGAGAGAGAGAGAGAGAGAGAGAGAGAGAGAGAGAGAGAGAGAGAGAGAAAATAATTTAAATGAGGTATAGCCAACATCCTTTCTTTGCAAAGGAACCCTTTCTTTCTGTGCAAATGAGTTGCTTCGATACACACTCAAAAACCATTATGATTTTACCTGAGAATTTTTTCCACTTCCGTTTTCTTTGTTGTCTTTTCTCCTGGGATTCAACATCACCTGGGATGGAGAGGGGAAACGTTTTTCGTTACCTGTATTTTCTGCACATCGTCGCCTAGGAAAAAGAGTAAAGGTAAATTTCAAAATTTTCATTTCCACACGAGATAATCTGAGAACGGCGGGAATTAATATTTTTTGGGATATGGGGTTTTATGTTATTTCGATTTTACTTTTTCTAATATATGTTTCTTGTTTCCATTTCAGCTGATCCCAGTAATCCTATAACCTCTCTCTCTCTCTCTCTCTCTCTCTCTCTCTCTCTCTCTCTCTCTCTCTCTCTCTCTCTCTCTCTCTCTCAGTGTTAATCCAACTCGGGGAAATAAAACGTCAGTGATATCTTGTACGCTTACAAATTGTCTAGATGGGTCGTTCAGGGATGTTTACCGAGACGAAATAATTGGGTAAATACCCACTTGGCATTCAAATGCAAAGTACAAGTTCAGTGTATTAAAAAAGTACCATCTAATATATAAATATATATATGTATATATGTATATATATAAATGCATATATATTTTACATATATATATATGTGTGTGTTTGTGTGTATTATACACGATCAAGGTTTTCATGGGAACTTGTTTGATCACATTACGTTCATTCTAAAGCCGACGTTTCACATCACATGATGCAGTCTTAAGGCTGAAAGCGGGTTATATAATAAATAGTCGTATGCATTTTGTCACAGGTGACATAAAATCTGTACAATTAAAAGAAAAACAATGACACCATGAAACGCAGGACACCTGCCAAGAGTGAGAATATAAGTGGGACTAAAAACAGACGTAAATAATGGTGAAAAGGAAATAAATTAACATTAGGCAAAGAGCAACCGTATTGGTGAAGATTTGTTGTATATCTTAGGAACGGATAGTTTTATTTTTGTAGATTTAAAAACGGTTAATTCCTCCTCACTCTTTACTTGTCCTGAAAATTTGAAATTTTTGACATATATATGCGATTTGCATATCTGACATGATTTCCAATGTTAGATTGGTCTGGGCCGGACAGTTTAACCCCCGTTCTATAGCTCACCTCCTGATGAGAATAGATCAGAACCCTTAGTAATCTCCTGGTGCATCCGATATATGTGCATCCGATATTTGGAAAGAGAAACCCACAAGATTCGTGTGTATAACTGCATATTACTTTGATTACAACTAAGAAGAAAAACTGAAAGGCTTTTGTTTGGTTCATAGGCTTGTTTATAAATCACGTTGGACGAGTTTTCCTTAAATTTGAATCAGTTGGTTCGATTCATTATTTTAAACAATAAATTCAATAAACTGAGATATTTTCTTTTTAAAGTTATTTTCATGTAAGAAGGGACTTTTGCATACAGACGTAGTTTGGGAACGGTATATAATACCTAATATATATATATATATATATATATATATATATATATATATATATATATATATATATATATATATATATATATATATATATATATATATATATATATATATTTATATAAAGTTTTTATATAAAATATTTTCTATATTTTCATTTTCTTGATGTTTATGTGTTTTTATAATATGCATTGTTGTATTTCACCGAAGGGTCGATCTCTTAATTTCAACAAGGATTTAGTAATTAATACTCTTGCCATCACTTGTTCTTCACGACATTTGCGCAGGTGTTCTTTGCCTGTAGGGGCGTAGATGAGGGCGGCTAAAAATCTTTAACGACATATTCCGAGATGGGAAAGACACTTAAAAAAAAAAAATAAATAAGGAGCTTATAACGCAAGAACCTGCTAGTACTGCCATATAATAATAATTTCAAAGATATTCCCCATGTACTTAATATTTTGAAGCTAATGTAGCATTTGAGAACAATAAAACACTGAAACATGTACTTAACAAAGAACTCATCCAACAGTACTAAAGGATGTGTATACAAAATTCCATGTAAGTCTTGTAATAACTTATTTTGGTCAAACTGGTAAATCACTGAGTAAGACAATAGAACGGCATAAAAGATTTGTAGGAAATGAAAAGGTGAACAGTGGAATTTTTGTACATGTTAGTGAAAACAATCGGAGTCAACTGGGCAGGAGCGAAAAAGATAGTTTATTCTAATAATGATCTAGAAAGAAACATCATTGATTAATCTCAGAAGAAATATATCAGTAAAGGCAATTAATCCATTATAAAGAAGAAATGTGGATTTAAAGAGATGTGGATAAGGAAAGTGGGCTCTCCGAAGATTCGTAAAATTTGACTTGTCATTAATGAGTGTTGGGCCCAGCCATACACACAACTGGCAGGTGCTGATGCTTGTGTTCCAACCGTTTGTATATTCAAAATGTACTGTCTTTCTATTATATATACAGTATTATGAAATTATACCACTGTGTATCAGTTTTCTGAAGGTGGGTGAGTTAGCAATCAATCCGACACCGCTCAGGATTTACAACCGTGTTTCATATATATATATATATATATATATATATATATATATATATATATATATATATATATATATATATATATATATATATATATATATATATACATATATATATATATATATATATAATAATATATATATACATACATATATATATATATAAATATATATATATATATATATATATATATATATATATATGTATGTATATATATATATATATATATATATATATATATATATATATATATATATATATATATATATATATATATATATATATATATATATATATGTGTGCGTGTGTCTTCCTGATTAAGTATAAATGTACGAAAAATGAAACACTGAATTCCGAATGAATGGTCAGCAAAAGTTGGCTACGGTCACGTTTTGCGTTTCGAAAAAAACTGTGTTGGAATGATTAGATAATGAAGTCCATTATGCTTGATGACGCTTAACAGTAGCAGGGAAAAAAACATTTCATAATTCTTTTTCACTAAAATTTCAAACAAAGCTGCTGCGTTAGTTGGAGAGCACCGAGGGACTTCGAAATTAATAAGCATCAGCAGTGTAGTCCTATCTGTCGTACTTTAACGCACTGAAAAAATTTTTTTTAAGCTACCAGTGGATGTACTGTAGATATTGTATAGATGATATATGGGTAGAAAATAATTTTACTAAAATCTAATGAATGATAAATATACTGTTATAAAAAAAATTGGGTATAAGAAAAATAAGAAATAGAAATCGTCATCGTAAATTTAAAGAGTAGTTTTATAGCATCTTCCATGATCTCAGTTGTTAACGAATCCCAGGTAAGATAAACGATAGAGAGGAGGGAAATTTTGCAGTTTTAGTTTGTGTATGTTTTTTTTTTTTTCTCCGCCTTCCTCTCTTTGTCCTATTTGTTGGCTGCCTTTTAAATGTGTTTTTACGGTTTTTTGATATATATATATATATTATATATATATATATATTTATATATATATATATATATATATATATATATATATATATATATATATATATATATATATATATATATATATATATATATATATATATATATATATAAATTCATCTGATGATATCTATATTAGTTTCTTAATAATTATATGTATCCACTTATAATCTCTCTCTCTCTCTCTCTCTCTCTCTCTCTCTCTCTCTCTCTCTCTCTCTCTCTCTCTCTCTCTCTCTCTCTCACATGTTCTGGTTTTATCTTTAGTTTTATCTGTGTGTGGGGCTCCTTACATAACCGTTTGCCCTTTAGTTTAACAATTATTTAATTGTTTTCAAATGTTGAATACTTTAGTCATAACAGTTGGGCCACATTCATTTCTTTACAGTTTACTCTTCAGCTTACTATATACAGAACATATTCTGCTGATTTATGAAATACTCTGCATTATCAAGAATTCAATATAAAATATATATATATATATATATATATATATATATATATATATATATATATATATATATATATATATATACACACACACACACACACACACACACACATTACATACTAAATTAGCTCTGTGTGAAGCACTGTTGTTATTCTCTCTCTCTCTCTCTCTCTCTCTCTCTCTCTCTCTCTCTCTCTCTCTCTCTCTCTAAGGTGATTTTGGAAAATCTGATTTTACCTTCAAGTTGAACAGCATTTACCCTCATGCATATTCATACACAGTCTTGGAGTTTATTTTCTGTTGAATTTTCTTCATGCAGTATTGACGTTTATCTGACCAGGACTTGAAGAAAAGTTGAAAAGAAAACAGTGAGACTTTTCTCGCAGAAAGAAAAAGCCCCACCTTTCAAAAGAAAGGTTCAAGGACCCTAGCGGAATTGATGGATTCTGTATGTGTTGGCGAAGTGGACGGTTTGGAAGATGGAATTCCATAGAGTGGAAGAGGAAGGGATTGAACTTATACCTTACCATAAATTACATGGATTACCTATTTTCACTTAACAGCTTTGAGAGGATTTCGATTGATTTTGTAAAATTTAGGCTATCAGGCCAAGCACCGGGTCGATTTCGGCCATTCAGCTCTCAAGATGGTGAAAAGAGGCAGATGGAGTGGTTGGGAAACAAGATAAGAGAAACAGGAATTAAGTTACAAGGATGTAAAGGTGAAACTGGAAGAAAACCTGACAATTGCCTAAGAAATAATAGTTAGAGAGATTGGATAACCACACTAAAGAGGGGAAGTGAAAGGCTAAAAAGGGACGAAGGGAAGCTGCAAGCACCCTATGGTAGTGCCTACAGTGCGCCACATGAGGGGCACTGACGGCAGGAGCCCCCAACGAGGAAATGTGAGAAGAGACGGCCTGTTAGTAGTTAAATGGCATTCCATAAGGTGGTCAGATGCTTTGTTTACCAAGCTCAAAGGATCGCATTCACAGTTCGTACAAACAAGAGAGAAACCCGACCTCTTGAGGCAACGAGAAATAAGATCTGGGCGAGCTGAGTATAGAGCTGTGCTCTCATACCTGAAAGAATATGCTTCACACAACATAGTGATTGTGATCCTTATTAAGGAGTTAAACCGAATTCAGCATCCTAAAATCAGGCAACTATCAAAGCATATAAAGTTTTTCTTTGTTTTGAAAGGAACTACAATCCGTTAGATATCAAGGAAACAAAAGGGACAGGTTTTATCTCCATACATTAACCCAGAATGGTGGCTAAGAGAGAGAGAGAGAGAGAATTACCACTTACGAATTTTGTTTCCGTATTTTTTGCTTTGTTTGATTTACTATTCTCTCTCTCTCTCTCTCTCTCTCTCTCTCTCTCTCTCTCTCTCTCTCTCTCTCTCTCTCTCTCTCTCTTTTCCATTATCGTTTTGCTTCCGTTGACCTAAGCAATGAATTAAGTAATTGAATGTCATGCAACCGCAATTAAAATGATGAGAAAATTTCAACGTTAACGAAGTAAGAATAGATATTAGAATCATGTCCTATGATAAGGCGCACAACGAATGAGATAGTGAGAGAGAAATAAGCATAAACGCGTCAGTCCAAGGCTGAGTTTTTGATGAATTACTCTTTCGTTTGCAAATTGTAACAAAACTTAGATTTCGTAAACTTTTAAGACATTACTCGCAGACGAAATCTGGAGTTCATTTAGAACAGTAGTGGTGTGTATTTGATTATCAAATAAATTCTCCTTGTTAACTGTTGTTGACAGAAGAGTTTAACTGAAAGAAAGAAATCCCACGGAACTGCGATAACATTATTATAAATTAATGGTGGGACAATTATTATCATCAGTGATAAGTACGATTACATAACATAAGTATACGCCAACGCGCACAAACACACTCACGCACGTGCTCGCTCGTACATACAGACACACACACGTACACCCACATATACTGTATATATATGTGTGTATATATATAATGTATGAATTATACGATGATATTGTAATCATCGACTTATCACTTTACCATTGCTTACTGTTAACTTTGTCTTTCTTCCCATGTATTTATCCGGATCAACAACCTATTTCTCTTGGAAAAAAATATACATGAAATTTTATTTTTTGACGTTCTCTGGTCTTTTATCCAGACTAGGTTATGCATTCTTAATCCTGGAATGGCTGTTGAAGAATCCGTATTCACCGTTACATAATTCACTATTCCTGAGCTAGAGAACAGCTGGCTTTGCCCAACTTCTTATATTTCAATTCAGTTCTCTCCTCTGGGCCTTCTGACTCACTACCACTCTCCTCAAACAAGTCATTCCAGCAACCTCTCAGACTATCTTCCATGCATATTTAACAGCCTCACTTCACGAGTCAAAAGAAATCTTGTCTAAACAACATCATGCATTCCAGGTTTTTGACTCCGCTGATACTATTCATTTATTCCACAACTTCTGCAAAGTTCTCGTTGCCATTTTTACCTCTCTCCGCCGAGACTCTGTTAAATGCAGTTCTAGGCAGAATCCCACTTTTAACCCATCCCTTGACTAGCATTGTTAATCGCTGCAGCGTTTCAAATGGTTAATGATAATCACTGGACACTTTATAGGTATTCTGTTAGCAAGCATCAAGTTTATGCATTCTGTTCTCGTATGTTATTCTTGTTTCCTAGTCATATTCTTTCAAAAAATCTTATGGTTTTTTTCTTTACATTCAAAGTTTTCATTATCATAAATGTATTTTATCCAGATTAACCATTATGCTGTTCAAGATTTATTCAATTTTACCAGTATACATCAGCCACTATTTACTTAATTTTTAAAAGAGCTATTTTCAACTGACTGCTATGTAATATATATATATATATATGTATATATATATGTACTCGTGTATATATACATTTATGTATATATGTAATATATACTGTATATGTATACATATATATTATATTATATATATATATATATATATATATATATATATATATATATATATATATATATATATATATATATATATATATATATATATATATATAATAAAGTTTTTATCACATCACCGTGATTCATATACAAGCATTAAGCTACAAACGTTCTTTAATATCCAATTCGCTCTACCTCTGAAATAATATATTTTCATATATGTTACCGAAGGGGAATTTTTTAGTTGATAATAAGTACGCCGTCCCGTGGGCTCGAACCAACGAAGGACAGGAACTCAGGACTACAGGGACGCATTAACCCGCGCGGCCACAAGAGAGGTATAAGTGGATATCGGCTCCCATGTACTGTACAAATCACCCGTCGAACTCAGGTGTTTTGTATTTGGAGACGATATCCACCCACCTCTGCCATGTTGACCGTGTAATGCGTTTGTCGCACGCAGCCATGTTATGAAGTTTTTATCACATCACCGTGATTCATTTACAAGCATTAAGCTACAAACGTCCTTTAATATCCAATTCGCTCTACCTCGGAAATAATATATTTTCATATATGTTACCGAAGGGGAATTTTTTAGTTGATAATAAGTACGCCGTCCCGTGGGCTCGAACCAACGGAGGACAGGAACTCAGGACTACAGGGACGCATTTAATCTTCATAATTTTCTATTCTAATCTATCGTATTCTATATAATATGGAAAACAAACCTGTCTACCGAAATTCGGGTTATTTTTTAAGTGCTTACTACGTCAACAATGACGCAACTAATACTCTGCGCTCACACATCTCATCCTTGAAGTGAGTATTTATTTCAACTGAATATATCTCGGCATTCATTGCCTCATGGAACTTTATTCCTCTTTCTTCTCTGGAACGGTATTTTTCTCGTGTTTTTTCGAGGGTTTCAATTACATTTTCACCGAACTTTATACCTTTCAGTTTTACTTCCTCTATGCTTTCTTTTTTTTCTCGAGAATATTAATTACACGTTCACCAAACCCACGACCTTCTTCCTTATTTTTTTTTATTCTCTTACTTTCTCAAAGAATCTTGTTATTACTCCACTTAGTTTTTTCACCATTTATCTTTTATGAATTTTTTTTTTATTTGTAAGTTCTCCTCTGATGCAGGAGCTACCCGTGAATATTTCAGGGACTAATGCGGTGTTTGTTTTGTAATACACCCATGTAACTATAATTTTGCTTTGAAATTCCAAGACCACTAAAAAAATACAAGACCATACCACTGAGAGTTGATGAAACTTTTATTAAGTAAAACTTAATTCACCGTAGTTACCTCTCTCTCTCTCTCTCTCTCTCTCTCTCTCTCTCTCTCTCTCTCTCTCTCTCTCTCTCTCTCTCTCTCTCTCATAAATACAAGGAGAATTGATGAGGTAAAACTTTTATTTCGTACTCTGGGAAACTCATGAATATGGAAAGAGATACGAGCATTTAAAATATCTTGTTTTCCGCATTTCCGTCCTTTGCTTAAGGTACCCTCTCTCTCTCTCTCTCTCTCTCTCTCTCTCTCTCTCTCTCTCTCTCTCTCTCTCTCTCTCTCTCTCTCTCTCCCCTTGTATATATATATATATATATATATATATATATATATATATATATATATATATATATATATATATATATATATTAAAATAACATAGACCAGTGTTTAAATGGTCATGATACTTGCTTCACCAGCAAGAGGGTTGGAGGTTGATTCCTGGAGGGGCAAAATCACCTAGGTACCGTGCATTCTGCTAAATTGCATAGGCCTTTTTATCATTTTCAGTGAACTAGGTACCTGCCAGATACACGACTGCCTGGCTTGCCATGAAGGACCAAGCTGCATAGGCTAACATACGCCTCCCAGAGACATATGCCAATTTAATATAAATGAAAATATGTCTCAAAGCCACTCAAACATATCAGGTGCTGCGCACTTATTGCCGCCTGACCTCCCATCATTTAATCAGCGCGCATTGCTAAATCAAATTGTATTTCCTGGAACACGAAAGTCAACCAGCTAGATTTAAAGAAACCGGGCTTAATTCGAAATTTTCATTAGCCGTGATATTCCCCTCTTTGTAGGTTCTGGTATTCCCTAATTGAATTTTCATATTTATAACTGAAACGTAGATACGAGCATGGGGCTAGCAACCTCACACTCAAAATAATTGCCGAGCTTTGGAAGGGCAGTAAGCTCAGATAAAATGAAATCTATTCATGTGCAGAATTACCCTTTTCCTCAAAAAATATGTAGGCGGCATTGCAAATTCAAGTAATCGTAGCATTCATCTTGTATCTGCTAGACTGCGGATTCATTCCCTGTTTAGAAAACATTTATAGCGTCAGTCCTTTAATTGGAATCACTGAGAATATTTATATCGTCAGTCCTTTAAATAGCGTCAGCGAGAACTTATCTACAGCATATCGACCAACATCCCCTCCATGCAATGCCCGATTCATCAGATTCTTCCCTAAACTTCTTATTATTCTGCATTGTACCTTCCGAGGCCTGATGTAGACCTCTGTAGTCAAACCAACCAACTGAGAGAGCCAGTTCTGAATATTTTAATCTTATTCTGTATGATTTCCAACAGCTCTGAAGCTGCAATCTTAATGCCCGAGTTTCAGTGTGGTTTTTCAGCCTGGTCCAGTTTGATTTTAACAATATTTGGCCACTCCAGGTATGAGAAGATATACCTGAGTAACTTAGACAATATACAACTCTCCTGCAGACATCTGTAACGTCCTTTTTACTTACTGACTTCAGATATTTTCTTCGCTTCGGCCTGCTTCATATTGAATGTGGTAATTACATGTGAACTGGATAATGCACAACGATTTAGCAAGAATGACTGACTCCATGCTGATGCAAATACCGAATACATTTAATACGTAGTGTAACATTTAAATCCAGGTATACTTAAGTTCTTTCGTTGATAGGCCATTTCCTAAAAACAAAGAAGAAGAATACACGTGTTAATTTCCAAAAGTGACCTGTTTTCATATTTGGTATTATTTACCTATAATTCTTTCCTGATTTAGAATTCTTCCTTTACTTAGAAAACAAAGCAGACACGAAATGTGGTGTACCATGGCCTGTATTTGTTTGAAAAGAAAACTACAGTAGGTATCATTGGTTATAAAAAAAAACCATTCCCATCAAAATAAAACTAAATATATTGTATGTGTACCTGTCAGCATTGTATTTGAAAATATTTAATTTTATTATGTAAAGATTGAATTAATAATGGCCATTGGAGTAACAAAACGGAAGGGAAATGACATAAACAAAAAGAAACGATGAAAGAATAGATAGTAAAGAAAGTGTTTTTCAAAGGCTTTTTTTTTTTATTCTATCTTAGTGATCGTTAGCATTCAAAACGGACCGTACGAACCAGCCCCAACTGATTCACGAATGATTCCGCCGGTTATTTTGGTGGCTTCGCAAAATTTAACGAAAACTAACCATGAGAAAACTGATTTTGATTCGCATGAATATTTTCAGCAGAAAAAAATGAGGCATATAAGAAACTATTCGAAACAGATATTACGTTTGACATGTAGGATTTAAATCTTGAGGACTCAGGATAAATTCCGTGATGATATTTCCACAAGAGGACGCTAATAACATTCGTAGCCTCATTCGATGTGAGTGGTCAGGGAGTGGCTTCATTTGCGAGCTGAGTTCAATCACTTCAATAAAAATGTCCCTCTCTCGATACGTTTCAAATGTCTTGACTCTGAATAGCTCGTGGGAAGCCCCCCTAAAGGAGAGAGAGAGAGAGAGAGAGAGAGAGAGAGAGAGAGAGAGAGAGAGAGAGAGACTAAAAATAGATACCACTAACGTACTTTCTTGACGCGTGGAAAAGAGAAGAGGAAGAAGGGGAAAAAAACGCAATAATCTTTTCAGGGTAAACTTTTATTTCCATGCAAATGAGCTGCCTAAACACACATCCAGAGTGCAAGATGTTCTTACCTGGAAATTGCAACACTTATGATATTTTTAGCTTTCGAGTTCCCGAATTGAATATCATTGCAGTTCGCGGCAAGGGATATTCCGTAGTTCCAAACATTTCGCTGCATCTCGGAGCGAGTGGAGAGAAATAATCTGAGATGTTTATGGGCTCTTTCGCACACGTAGCTTTTCTGAAAAGCGGATTTCTGATAGAACTTTCATGAAATGGTTTTTCCCTTATATCTTTGCAAGGTGTGTTCATAAATCTCATGTATCATATAGATGAAATTCACTAATGTGTGAAAAATCTGTATGATATTTGTATAGGAAGGCGATGAATAACTGTTGTTTCGATAGACCGGATATAAAGGATGTCTAAATAAATGTTTACACAATCATCCTTCTTGTTTTTGATTCAGTGGGTTCAGTTTAGACTTACTAATTAAAGTCTGATTTTTTCTTTTTCTTTTTGTGAAGTGAAGCAGACAGAAATTATCCGCAGCCGATGTCAGCAGATATATTTGTTATTGGCGGAAACTCGCACTCCATCTACCAGTCAGATGCCAGAAAGGAGTTTCAGTGATATCGGCTGCAGGAATTTACTATCAGCTAAAAAAAAAAAAAATCCAGTAACTAAGTATAGCAGACTGAATCTCTGTCAAGGGCAGAACGGTACTTGAACTTGGAGCTTGATTGAGCAATATATGAGGGTAATATGTGAGAAGGCCAAAAGGACAAGTCTTGACCTCTAGACGTTACATACCGTCTTGGAGCGCGAACCAGGGTGGCTTCACTGCACTCTGCATACTTATGTAGAAGCTGTGCCCAAGCTGGACGACGGTAATTATAAACATAGAGTATATTACAAACAGACTATCTGTGTAACACACAGTTACGCAAATATACAGTAGGTACACGTATTTTTTTACATATATATTATCAATAAAAGAAACATCATGTCCTGGCCTACAAGTTGATCTTTGATGTACAGTTCCTTGAAAAGTACACGTACAGTGTTTGAACTATTTGGAACATTCCTGCCAGGAGATCAAACAAGTTCCTTTGTCATCTGGGGTACTGAGCTATGCCAAGGGGATCCAGCATTCTCTAAGAGCATGCCAGACCCTTCATCCATTGACAAGGACCGCTCAGTGTCATGGCATATATTAGCTGGAAATGAAATCAAATGTTCCCTAATGGAATATATTTTGATACTACTTTACCTTAATAATTTTATGAATTTGTTAATGAAATTTTTATTATAAAATATCGTTCTTATGAGTTTCAGTTGTTAAGAAAAGACAAAGAAATATCTTCAGATATCATATTATTGTTATGAAATATTAGTCAGGTAGACGGCAGATATTCTTCTTTTGCTTCAAATAATATTCTTTGTTCAAGTTTCACAGTGAAGCGATGCAGCACACAAGAAATGTGTGGAGAAAGTGGAGCTTAACAATGCCTTTATCTAAAATATCGCCCCCTTAGGGGGTAGCGCCGTCAGTGCATCTCAAGCGGTGCACTGTAGGCATTTGCAACATCCCTTCGGCCCCTTGCTGCAACCCCTTTTATTCCTTTTACTGTGCTTCCGTTCACTTTCTCCTCTGTCTTACTTTCCACCCTCTCCTAACAATTGTTTCAAAGGCAAACTGCGAGGTTTTCCTCCTGTGACACCTTTCACACCTTTTCATTCTTAATTTCTCTTTCAACGCTGAATTACCTCATAAGTCTCCAGTACTTGGCCTTTGGCATAAATTTTACGCTCCCTTCCATTCCTAAAATATCGTTTAAGTTCCAAGCCCTTGTATAAGGTTCTTTAAGTTTCGTCTAGGATACCAAGGTATTTAAATAAACTTTTTCGTGATTACGTAACTTAAATACCAAGTTATGTACATGCTGTTACTTACAGAAGAGATATTACAAGAATTATTACTGCTCATTCTTCTCTCGGCTTAATCCTTATTCAGGGCTGCTGTTTTTGATGAGTTTTCCAGCTGTACCAAACTGTCATTGAACGGCTCATTCCATAATTCAATTGTTTCGAAAGGTAATTTATGGATCGGTGCCCTTTCTGACTCCAACCCTCCCTATTTATGAGGGCTTTAGAAAGGTAAAAAGCGTAATCATCGCTAAGAATAGCAATTCAGCATGAATCAGTAATGCATGCATTCAAATTTCATCATATCTTTTCTTCGAGACTGTCATTCAAAGACATGATCAGGAATTTTGATTTATAGGCTTTTCATCAAAGACAAACGCACATACAAACACTCGGAAGTCCTTGAGAAGATCATTAACTAAGAGAATTCACTTTCGCTAAATCAGTGCGACACGGAGACAGAATCTGAAATTTCAAAACACCTAAGTTAAGCTCATTAGCTCCGAAAGCCGGCTTCCGATTTCCGAGAGCTCTCTCCACCCCTACCCCCCGTGGTTTAATTGTTTTCAGGAATCCTGTGTACGAGAGAGAGTATGTTACCCTCTCTAAGAAGATGAAGCAAGTAAGCGGAAGCAGCAACATAAGAACACACGTACACACACACACACACACAAACCTCATCCACAATATTGCTTAGATTCTCGAGGATTCGATATTGTCCGCGCTGTCTTAATTGTTTTAAGGACTTACGCTGGAGCCTAAGTTTCTCTCTTTAAATGGAGAAAGTTAAAACACACACGCACACGCACACACACACACACACACACACACACACACACACACACGCT
This sequence comes from Macrobrachium rosenbergii, assembly GCF_040412425.1. NCBI lineage: Eukaryota > Metazoa > Arthropoda > Malacostraca > Decapoda > Palaemonidae > Macrobrachium > Macrobrachium rosenbergii. Next base: position 31,462,950 of record NC_089755.1, read on the forward strand.
TAAACCTTCACTCATCCTTGGTGAGATTCTCAACAATCTAAGAAGGTCCGAGATTTATTACTCACCCTGAGAAATTGAAAGCTCATCTTTCCCCCATCGATATTTTATATCTGTGGCGAAAGCATTGGGCCCAGAATTTTTCTGCAGTCATTTTTCATATCCACAACTGCGAGTAAATTATTCACGATAATGTTTTCCTCCTCTTGGTGAGGGAGGCATCGGAGGTCACCTTTCGTAATCTGTGAGGAAAGGTGTATGTAGAAGAAGAAAAAATATGATTGTTTAATTTTCACAAATTTTTTATTGACTTGTTGTCACGACCAAAAAACCATACTGAAAATTGGCAATGCACTTAAAGATTGTTTGCTGGTGCAAGTGTTCATGTGTTCCAAGAGTGGTTCGGGTTGTACTGAAAATGTAGATAAACAAGTAAAAAATGCACCGAAGTCTCTTTGGCGCAATCGAATTTTCTGTACAGCGTATAATCGAGGCCACCGAAAATAGATCTATCTTTCGGTGGTCTCGGTATAATCTGTATGAGCCGCTGCCCGTAAAGCTTAAACCACGGCCCGGTGGTGGCATGACCCATATCGTTGCCAGACGCACGATCATAGCTAACTTTAACCTTAAATAAAATAAAAACTACGGTGCTGGAGGGCTGCAATTTGCTGTGTTTGATGATTGGAGGGTGGGTGATCAACATACCAATTTGCAGCCCTCTAGCCTCAGTAGTTTTTAAGATCTAAGGGCGGACAGTAAAAAGTGCGGACAGAATAAAGTGCGGACGGACAGACAAAGCCGGCACAATAGTTTTCTTTTACAGAAAACTAAAACTAGACACTATATCATAGGCACAATATGTTTAAGAAAACTATAGAAATTTTCAATTAGGTGCTAAGTTAGACGATTACACGAAAATTTTATAAATGTTTATGTATCTGTACATTCACGGGTATTTGTTATTACAGAGATAAAAATTCGGAGAAAGATCATGAAACTGAAAAACAAAATTTCCATGACAAAAGCAGTCTCCATTCCATATGCATCGATGATTAACATCGTGCATGATACGTTGGTTTTCACGAAAGGGTAATAACGCTTTTGTTATAGATACATTAAAAAGTAAACTGTTCAGTTCTGTACACACATATATATATATATATATATATATATATATATATATATATATATATATATATATATATATATATATATATATATGTATGTATATATGTATGTATGTATGTATGTATGTATGTATGTATGTATGTATGTATGTATGTATGTATGTATGTATGTATATTGTCATGCAGTGGTCCAAGTACCTGGTTATTACACAACTAATCACAGAATTCAAAAATTTACCTCACTTCAGCCAAATACCTGAACTCTCATAACAATAAAAATTACGACTGAGTACTCTAAAGGTAGCAGTGGTCCCTTAAAAAGCTCATTAATCACGTGAAAAATCAAACTAAGTTTATCAAAGCAAGTTTGAGGTAACAACAATTAAACAAGAAATATATGAGAGTAAAAGGGCATCACTCCATCAAACAACTTTAACTGGTTCCTTGGTCTTAATTCACTTCAGCAAAACTAATCCTATTCACTGGTGGTCAACAAATGAAACATTGTTTTTAAAAGCATTAAATACAAAAATTTATTTTTAAATTCAGAATTTATAATTAGAGTTTACTATCAAAAATTGTACTAATACTTGAAAACAACACAAAATTTAATTAACTCTTGAGTTAAATTATTAAACAAAACTAAATCACAAAAAACTTTAATATATCAAGAAATTAAGTTAATCAGGCAAAATTGAAACCATTAAGAATTACTCAAGTTTGAAAAGAAAACCTTAGTAAACGAAAATTAAATCAAGTACGCAATGTTAAATTATTAAGAAATACTTAAATTGCTAAGTAAATAAATGTTAAATCACCGATATATAAAATGTGAAAAATTAAAGAGATTGCAAATACAAGAACACAAAATATTTACCAAAATAATTTCACTGAGGTAAAAATTCCTTAATATACCTATTATACCATGGTAATAATAAGTAAAATTCACTTTACCTTACACAAGCTTGTGAAAATTTTCGCAAAATCACCTGAAATGCAGCTGCTTGAGATTCACAAAACACACTTTTTTGTTAGGCGCTGTTAAACACTTTTCCTACATTCAGATCTCAAGAGCTAAGATTAATACCAGTGACCACACAAATATTTTACATTAATAATTACTCTCTTTTGAAGAGAGAGAGAGAGAGAGAGAGAGAGAGAGAGAGAGAGAGAGAGAGAGAGAGAGAAACCAACACAAACGGTCTCTGAAAGCAGAATGATCAAACTTTTGGATTCCAGCTAGAAATGAAACAATCAGATGACGTCATTATCAAGGCATTTTGGGAACGGAATACAAGAGAAAATTCTAGAAGAGGAAGATGACGTCACTTTTTGAGCAAAACGTTTTGAATGCAATTAGGACAATACATGTAACACTGTGAAATTACTCGTCTTCTCCTCGTATGGTCAAAGCTTTTACAGAAATCTTAACATGATCAAAACAGACTGCATCTGGCTAATTATTATAGGCATGTTTTAAAAACAAAACAAAAAACCTGAGTTGGTTCCCGGAACGGAGCAGCTATTGTCATCTGTCGCCTGTTAATGCGTTATCTTTCGCAATGACACTCAAAGCAAAACAAGCCTTCGCTACCACACATGTTGCTGAAATACTACGCAGTTAAGTTAACTGAATCATTAACTCCTTCGAGAACTGTCATTACACTACATACGATATTTCAACAATTATTATCATTACACAGAAAACATGATAACTATAACAGTAAATATATCAAAATCATGGGATGATATACGTATTACAAGGCAATTTCATGAAATATATATATATATATATATATATATATATATATATATATATATATATATATATATATATATATATATATATATATATATATATATATATATATATATATATATATATATATATATATATGTGTGTGTGTGTGTGTGTGTGTGTGTGTATTTGCATATATACATACACACACAACACACACACACACACATATATATATATATATATATATATATATATATATATATAGAGAGAGAGAGAGAGAGAGAGAGAGAGAGAGAGAGAGTCTGTGTATGCTCGCTTGCCTTAATAAGAAAATAACGGACACTCAATACCCATGTTAATTTTAACATTCAACATCTGTCGTCGTAAAATTCATTCATTTTCATCCCCGACACCTTTGGCACTAATTTCAGTGCGGCTGTATGACAGTTCACTGAGTATTGAAAAAGGTTGGAATTACCTACGATTTTATTCATGAGTCACTGTCGTATAGAATCTGTCCAGTTGTCTATGAACTCTGATACTAATTGGTCTTTTTAAATAGTAAAAGTATCAAAGCAAAGCTTCTGTTTTTCCGAGTTCAAAACATATCAGTAATGAAACAAACAAGTAATTACTCACCCACCCGAACCAGTATGTGGAAACATTCCCTTTAATAGAGACGAAAATTCTTCACCAGATGATCCTAAAGTAATAGCCTATATAAAATCATTCCCTAATCAGTGTCAACGAAAAGCTTACCATGAATGTATCTGTTGATGTTAGAGAAACATTTACGTTCAGAGGCAAAAATGTCAGAATTTTTTGCTCCCGAGTGTATTAATAATTAATTTTTACACTCTCCATGCTTGTCACTGTGTTTCATTCCCCTCATTCTTGTTCCTGAGAAATGCCTTGAAAGCCAGTTTTAAAGATAATTATTGTTTTATAAAATGAGACACTACTGTCAGTAGAGCAAGCTGTCCGCCACTCACGTTATGAGTTCGCCTCCCTCTGGCTGTGACTTAATTATCGGGAGAACAAGGTATTTCCTCGTTATTTGTAACAAACCTAGTAATAAGGTAAAACAAGTAAATAATGCGCCGAAATTTCTTCGGTGCAATCAAGTTTTCAGTACAGCATATAAGCTGTATGAAACTCTCAGCCACGGCCCGGTGGTGGCCTGTGTTGTTGGCACGTATAGCGATGCCAGACGCACGATCATGGCTAACTTTGACCTTAAATGCAATAAAAACTACTGAGGCTAGAGGGTATGTTTGATGATTGGAGGGTGGATGATCAACATACCAATTTGCAGCCCTCTAGCCTCAGTAGTTTTTAAGATCTGGACAGAAAAAGAGCGGACGGACAGGCAAATAGCCATCTCAATAGTTTTCTTTTACAGAAAACTAAAAGCATGAAATTTAGTTTCATAATGATAATGTTCTATCCGTATTATAAACTAGTGAAGTAACCTCTCGAATTAGATAATCCATTATGTTAATTTACATGTACTAAGAATTACCGATATGATTGTGGTAATGCAGTTATCTATGTGCAATCATCATTGAATTTCTTGGCAACCATCCTTTGTCTTGTTTGGTTTCACATCACATTTAGTCTTCCTTTCTTCACGTCATTACTTTCTTAAGTCTCAGGTTATAAGTCGTATATAAGAATTTATTCAAATTTTTTTCCATTCTTAAACATACTTCTCATCGCCCCGTCATCTACTGATATTTGCGTACAAAGACATATATCTTCATTTCATAATTATGGTAGTTTAACATTTGTCATGTTCACAGAGTTTTATGATTATGATTAATATATATATATATATATATATATATATATATATATATATATATATATATATATATATATATATATATATATATATATATATATATATACATATAATATATATATATATATATATATATATATATATATATATATATATATATATATATATATATATATATATATATATATATATATATATATATATGTGTGTGTGTGTGTGTGTGTGTGTGTGTGTGCCAGTTTAACAATTGTCATTTGGTCATTTATGGTTATTTTTACGACAGTTTGGCATTTATGTGCATGTTTATAAATGTGACTAATATTTATGCCAGGTTAAGATTTATATAGTGTACAGGGTTTTATATAGTGAGTACTTACGCGAGTTTAATATTGTAATATAAATAAATTGCCAAACGCTTAATATTTACGTCAGTTTATTTGATGCCATGTACACAAAGTTCTAAATAAATATTATTCATATCAGCTCCAAATTTGCCATTTAGTCAAGCTTTCCACACTTAATATTTATGCTAGTTTAATATATCATAAACGCAAAGTTTAATATGCTTATTATATATGTCAGTTTATTTGCTGTCATGTACACAAAGTTTCAGAAAAAATAATTACCGTACAAACAAAGTTTTACATACCTAATTTTATGCTAATTCATCGTGCATAGTTCACAAAGTCTCGTATATTTAATATATACACCAGTTTATTTGTTGCCATGAGCAAAAAATTGTAAATGAATATTAATGTCAGTTTATTCTTTACGATGCAAACAAAATTGTATATGCCTAGTATTTATGCTAATTTAATAAATCATATGCACAAATTTCCATATACCTAATATTTACGCCATTTTATTTCCCGCCATGTACACAAAGATATCAGTGCATAATTTTTTTACAGTTTAATATTTTCCGTTCTAGCAAAGTTTTGCATACCCTGTATTTGAGCTAGTTTACTTTGTCCAATATATAGAAAGTTTCATATTCTTGACATTTAAGCCAATTTATTACTTTCATGTACAGAAATATTTTAGATAAGACAATTATGTCATTTTAATATTCCTCATATAGACGAAGTTTTAAATGCAAGATCCATACAACAGCAACTTTGTGGTGAATTTTCCAAGCAACGTCGTCTTCTCAGAGTTTGAGAAAGTCTGACTGAGTTATTTCCAACGTGTGATTGTGTGTAAGAATGCTTTTGATCAATGATGAGACTGGTGGCTTGTATACAATATTCACGGAGCTTCTTTGAGCCGCGTGGCGCGTTCCTGAAAAATTCATTTCTTTTCGATCGGATAGACTGTGCAAAGGTTCTTGTCATCTGGAGATTTGGTGAACATGTTTTATGAATTTGAATAACTAGAAAGTCGGCCTTATTACTTCCCAACTACTGAATAAACACCTCCCTTTGCAGAAAACATCGTATATAGCCTTTTCCAACAATTGCAGACAGCTCATCAGTAGTGCGCAGAACATCCTTACACAATTTGCCATTCACCTGAAAAGACGGTGTGACAATATTTGTCTCACCATCTATTCAGCACTTTCAGATCTGCCTGTACAGTACTCCTTCCTTCCTTCTGAATTCCTTGTGCCACTTTTACGACAGTAGTGTTAAAATATCTAATACAAATTCAAATTCAAATTCAAATAATTTATTGATGAAAAAAGTACATCAAAAGGAGCTTATTAGCATGCTAATCAGCCCACTCCACAATAATATAAAATATACATATTTACAGACGCTGAGATCTTATGTCTAAAGGAAAACCAAAACAAAACGTTCTTAAACAATACAACTGAAAAACTAAACTGAAATACAATAATAAACAGTTGTATGACATACTAAAATCAAAACGTTCTTAAACAATACAACTGAAAAACTAAACTGAAATACAATAATAAACAGTTGTATGACATACTAAAATCTTATGTCAAATTTCTTAAACTTTTCTAAAATATCCTTGATCAAGTCATTGTTAAACAAATAACAAATCATATCTTCCACTGTATCATTACTTGCATTACGAAATTCTAACAACTGTGAACATTCCATAATATAATGGTACATTGTATGTAGTCCATTTATGCCACAAAGTTTACAAGGAATAATACTGTCATCTTTTCTATACTCCCATACATACTTATAACCAAGCCTTAGTCTCATTGCAAAGCCATCATATCTGGCAGTTGATTTGCCATAGGAAAAATTTGTATTATTAGCTACATGGTCATAATGTCTCAAGCTTTCACTACCACTATCTAATATCAACCTAGCATTTACCAAGTCCCAACTTTCTCGAATTCTTCTAATGTTTGATTTTATTTTATTGATATTCATAACACATTCGTGATCAACTCTGTCCTTAGTACATCCCTTCTTAGCCAGGTCATCAGCAACATCATTCAAATGAATACCACTGTGGGAAGGTATCCACATGAATGTAACTTCACTATCAAATGCCTTTATAACAGAAATAGGTTGCCTACATTTTAAAACTATTTCTTCATCAACAGGTATTTTTGTATTTAGAGCAAAAAGAGCACTTTGACTGTCCACAAAGAAAAATACAGATTTCCTCTTTTGTACGCAATACTCCAACCCCTCAAATATAGCATATAGTTCTGCTGTTGTACTAGAACTATAATCACTTATTCTCCTGGCTATTCTAGTCTCAGTGCTAATTCCATATTCAAAAAATTCTCTTATGACAATGCCACATCCTGCCCGATTTTCAATTAAAGACCCGTCACAATATACATGGATAGCATTGAAAACTGGGAATACCGAAATTTTTTCAAGAAATAAGCATCGTAATTCATGTGGAGCATAGCCTACTCATTCTTTTTCAAATCCAATATTTCTATTTGAACATCAACAATGTCATCATCCCATGGCTGCAATGCCACACTTCTTGGCAAAGGTATGCAATAATCCAAAGCATCATACTGCTTAAGATACTGGCATATTTTCCTTGCATATGAATTAATTTTTAAGCTTTTAGGAAAATCTTTAGCAAACCTCTCTACAATAGCTTTCAAGTATTCATCTCCACGCCTAATGAGCCTTATCGCAGAAACAATGGTTAGTTCCCGAACTCTGTGGGTTATGTTTGGAATATTCAGTTCCATCCGCATAATTTCAATCCTAGTTGACCTAGGACAGCATGGCTTCATTTTGTAATGTCTCTAAGGGTTTTAAGTCTCTGTCTGAAAATGACGACAGAAGAGGAGCTGAATAATCTATTATACTTCTAACAGTGCTCAAGTATACCGATCTCAAAATAGTTACACCCACACCATTCCCAAAGTTTGATAAAACACGCACAGGTTTCAGCCGAGCTATACATATGTTTTTAACATAATTAATCTGTTCCTTAGTATTAGAAAAACCAATATACATCCCCAGATACTTGTAACTCTGCACCTTCTGCAATGTTTCTCCATTAAACCAAAAATCCAAACCATTTGTAAGTTTTGACTGATACTTTGTTTTACCTTCATTGACCACCAGGCCCAATGACATACAAAGGTTAGACAACTCCCTTATCACCATAATCATGTCTTTCTCTGTTTCACACTGAATCAAATGTCATCAGCATAAATTATTACTTGAGGATTTCCAGGAAATTGGTAACTGGCAATCCTGTCCATCAAAATATTAAATAGCACTGGACTCAAAACACCACCTTGTGGTGTTCCTTAATAAAAAAATTTCTCTTCCGACTCCTCTCTTTGAAAATAAACACTACCCTGCCTTCAGTTAAATAATCTGATATCCATTTAATAATTTACTTTTAATACCCACATGGTTATGAGACACTCCAATATAACATCTTTATTAGCCTTATCAAATGCGCCTTTTAAATCCAAAAATAATCTGCAACTTATTTTGGAGGCGCTAAGACATTTAATAATGCAATCAGTGGTACTTTTTATTTTTCATAAAAACCATACAAATTATCTGACAAAAAGCCCACCAATCTTATATAGTAATCTGTTAAGTACCATGCGCTCCATTGTTTTAGATAAACAAGAGGTCGGTGAAATTGGCCTAAAATCACCATTCCCTTTTGGTAATGGAACCATAAGGGCAATTTTCCACTTATATGGTAACCTTCCATTTATATATGACAAGTTAAACAGATCTAATAAAGGACTATCCTCCATAGATATGAGACAATTGATAATATCGTACGTAAGGCCATCTCTACCAGGAGAGGTGGATTTGCCCTTTTTAACAGCCTTCAGCATCTCATTCCTAGTAAAAGGAATACAGGAATCATCATCAAGTCTCGCCTGACATTTACCATACCTTGCCTCTTAGACCTAAGTTTCCTTAAGCAACCTTGAACATTACTAGGAAGAGATTCAAAGCTTGAAAGCATAGGACCACTTATTTACGAGTTCATTGGCTTTCGATTTAGGATCTGGATGAGCAATAATTTTTCTTTTACCCCCAACCTTATTTACATTTCGCCATATTTGGCCTAAATTCTTTGATAGCCTAATATCCTCATAAAACCCTTTAAAATAATCTTTTCTAACATCTTGTTTAACCTCCGTAGAAAGAGATGCAACTTCAGTCATAGTTTCCTTAAGTTTAACATTGGTAGGATCCTTACTCCATGACCTGTGGCATTTTCTTAGTAATTTATTCCAACTTTTCACAATTTTATCATTATAATATGCAGGCTTAGATACAGAATTTTTGCAATTTCTCTTCGTTTACTCAGTATTGAATCAACTACTGCTAACATATCATCAAGAAACCTATTCTCATCTGTTATTTTGAGTTTCTTGTACTCCTCATACCACTGTCTAACTTTGTCAATGAAATCTTGACGCTTTTCTTGACGTAGCAAATACCTTTTTCTGTTATCAACAAAAGAAATTTTTTCAATATCAAGTTCAATACCCAAAGCAAAATGGTCACTCAGCAAGGTGCTTATTACCGATAAATCTGCATGAACACCGACATATTAAAAATAATACCATAGTCAAGCCTCCCGCCTTTAATGTGCGTGGGCTCCCATTGCTAAGCACTGTTACATTTTCAGCACCCTCTAAAAAACTGTTCAGGACATTTCCATTATGATTCTGGAAACCAGTACTACCAAGATTAAAATGCCTTGCATTAAGATCACCCAGGAGTATAGCATCCTCAGCAAAAATTACATCGGGAAAATCGTCTATGGTTAGAGAATTTGCATGAACATAAGCATTAACTACATAAAGTTCAACATTCTTTGAGGTAATTTTAACACAAAACACTCTGTACCATTTACTTTGAAGGATGAGTGGAAAACAGCTGGAATAGGGTCTTTAACATAAGTGGTCAGACCACGACAATTATTAGAAATATCAGCTGGCAATTCAAAGGATTTGTAACCTCTAAGCAACAATGACATACCATTAACGCCAACCTCTTGCAAAGCCAAAATATCTATATTATGAGACATAATATGTGCATGTAAATCAGTAAATCTTGTACGTAATCCATTAACATTCCATGATATGATATTCAGATTATGAGCCATTACAAGACATTTTGCCCCTCAATTTTTTAATTGAACAAAGAACATTAGTTTTCAGATTATCCTTTGGATTCATCATACACTGAACAACAGAATCGAGAACATGAGTAACATTGTCATACATATTGTCCGGGACGGCTAAAGCAACATTAGTTGTCTTTTTAACATTTCCAGACTTACTTGAAGAACAAGGTTCATTAAGCGGAGCTAAGCTTTGTAACACTGTTTTAATATCCAACACAGCTTTTTTTAATTCATCAATTTCATTACGCAACTCTAATATAAAATTACTTCTAGTCAACTCTGTAACCATACCTTCATCACCCATAGTTTCTGTAGTCGTTTTTCTTTACGTTTTCTCAGACGTTTTCATTATGTAATGGTACTGCAGCAGAAGATGAGACAGCAATTGCCTTGTTATTCCCAGATGCTTCAGGTCGAGAAAAGTCAACTTTGGGCCTTTTTCGGGCATATCAAGCACTGGCATTATGACCACCACCGCAATTACAGCAACGTGGAGTAATGTTCTCCTTGGCTTTAATCTTGTCTCCGCATACTTTTGACTCGTGCTTCTTCCCACAAAACCGACACTTCTGTTCATTAAGACACTTCCAGGCCATATGTCCCCATCTACAACATTTATAGCATATCACAGGGGTTTCTTTATAAACAGCTACACGTCTATAACCCAGGCAAGATACAAATACTTTTTCAGGAGCAGGGCCCTTCATTAGAGCAATCAGCTGCGGTTTAGGCACAAGTTCTCCATAAATTTTGACCTCACGTCGCTTTACCCATATAAATCTCTCATCCACCAATATGTCTTCAGGATCAAGATAAGTAGGATAACCAAACAAAATTATTTTAGTGCGCTCGCCAATGAATTCCGATGGTTCCTCCATAACTACATTGTCAAAGCCTTTGGTGACTAAAAATTTAACAGCAACATCATCCTTCACAGTAATATATGATACATTTCTACCTTCCTTGAAGAGCACTTCAAAATCTCTATGAACTTTAGACAGTCTAACCGCCCACCGAATCTTGTCGTGAAAGTCAAAATCATTCTTTGGAAAGTAAAGCCGAGGTCGTATTGTATTTTCAAACTCATTAGGACCACTAGGAATAGCAGCAGCACTGTCAACTTTCTTTTTCTTATCCAACTGCACAGTAAAACTGCCCTGTTTTACTTTCCTCTTTTTTTTTCCTTCCCTTTGACCTCTGTTGTAGTAGAACTGCTATCGTCACTTGAGCTAGATAACTTTGAATCCATAATTATATCCTGGTTTCTTCTATTTCCATTTGTCCTCTTCATATCTGCTAGACTTCATAGTGTTTGAAAGATAGACGCTGAATTGTGAAAACGCAGTCCCAATCAGCGAAAAACGTCCTCCAGCACAACGGCTCGAGAGCCAATCCAATCTAAATACAAACAACTTTTATACCTGGGAAAACATTTGTTATTAAGGTTTTGGCCACGGTTTCTTTTCAAGCTTTGATAAGAAACCATCATTTATCAATATTTTTTTAAATAAAGCCATTTACATTATCTAAACGACCTGTTTAATGAATGACTGCATATACTGTAATTCTTAGGACATCCCAGTGAAGTACATTACTTTAGTGAGATGAATGTTGAGTTGTGTGTTAAACAAAGTGATTATGAATAAAAAGGTCCTGTCTCAATGGAAAACAAATAAGAATGAGGTTACTTTAGCCAGTCCTCTATTTCCCAACATGAGATAATGTGGACGACACATTATTTAAACGTTAATCTTTGTATTGAAAGGCTCGACCCCTAAACGTACAAAGAGGGAATTTACTTCAAAAGCAGAACAACATAATGCAATAGCCTTCCGCTATGTGCACATTAATAAACAAAATTCTATTACCTTTACAGCATCTATTCATTTACTGAAAACCTGCATCCAAGTATTTTCGTCTGCACACCGAAGACCCGTCCTGCTGATAGCTATTCGGATTGTTTTTCAGTGTTTTTTATATGCATTCCCCGTAAAAATGGATTGATTGAAATTTTGATAAATACGTATCCTGTAATAAAATGAGATAAATAATGTTTCCCAAAATTTCCATTGCAAAATCCAGTCAAGCAACTGGGTATTTTCCTTTTCTGTCTGTAATAGACGCTTTTTCATTCAAGAACAAGCTTCCAAAATTAATAAGAGATTTTACTGAAAATCTTTCAGATTTACGTACTCTGTTGGTAGTTGAGCTTTTGTGCAAAAGCACCGTACATCAGACCTGTAGTCTTCTTGCATTTGTGAATACTGTTATCATTGCTTTAGTGTAATGACACGTTAAACACTTATTTGATGGTTCTGAGACCTTGGCCATTAACAAACCACCTTAAACAGCCATTCGTAAAATTCCAGAAAGAAATGACCATCCTGTACTTCTGAACTCTCTCTCTCTCTCTCTCTCTCTCTCTCTCTCTCTCTCTCTCTCTCTCTCTCTCTCTCTCAGCTCTAATCTGAGTAACCAAACTGTTTATCATGAATCTTTTTTAGCTTTAAATTCAAACTCAATCCCGGCAGCGCAAGAAATGAGCGGATCTTCATAGTTTCTTGTACAGGTGTTTCATTGTCACTACATTCCTGATCGTTAAACTTTCTCATGGCTCCTCTGTTTTTTAATCGTGGAATGCATGCTTGAGAGAGCTTTTATTTTCATTGCGGGTTTTACGTTTTACAGTTTTTTATTCTGTCTTTGCATTTGTCCCTTGAAATTCCTTTTATCAATATTGATGATGAAGACAATGCCCTGAAACATTTTTCCACGATGAGACCAGATGTTTTGCAAAATTTTTATTGGAATTAATATATTGGCACTGACAGTTCACAGCCCAAATCCATATATGTACCCTATTCCAGAAGGAGATTACTGTATGTAGCATCGCTTGAAATTATTCATTATCGACAGGTGATGGTTATTCGTACTGTACATAGAATAATTGAAAGTAAGGTTAAAATTCCTATCAAAGTCACGTGTTTTTACTATTCTGAAGCGCTTGGCGACTTGCTGTTCAGAGTGCAAGTTCAGTACAGGATGAC
>NC_089755.1:31481242-31491242 GCF_040412425.1 Macrobrachium rosenbergii
GCTAAAAGAGCAACTAAAGAAATAAACAAGACAATACCTGCTGCTAGATATACCCAAGGAAGGGCAGCTAAAAGACCGCAGGCTGCTGCTCCCTCATCTAAGCCTGATGGGCAGTGAACAGCCCCGTCACACCACAGATCTGCTGGAAGACAAGCTTCAATCTCTGGACATCGATGTGGGCAGAGATCCACTCCTACAGGAGACAAAGGGGCCGTCTGCATAGGCTTCCAGACCCCTATCCAGGTGATCATGTATCGCCCTGTTTGGTTTCCGACATACTCCACGACTAGATCTCGAGACATCTGCTGCCTAAGACGCTGGTAATGCCTTCCCCTTTTTTGATACTCAACTTGCTGCTGGTGGAAGTAATAGTTACTTTGGCCCATGTTCATAGAACTATTCACCCAGGGATTTGTGGGATCGTGTTCATCTTTGGGTCCTTCGGAAGAGCTTTTCCACCCACTACTGAAAACGTGAGTAAAATCTTCATTTTGTCCTGGACAGATGGAAGCAATAGGTGCTAGACCTCCCACAGCATAGACATTGATACGTCCTGAAGTTTGGCAGTTGGTCTCAGAGGCACTAAATCCCCGGATACGGAGAAACAAGAAGGATCCATCTGCAGCCGTCACAAGGCGAGGCAAGGATAAGCAATAATTTCCTTTGCCACTCCCCACAGTGAAATTTCCATGACGGCCTCCAAGATGTCGGGAACCTGGCTGACATTCTTTACTGCTTGATTTTTCTTTAATTTCCTTAGTTTCTATCATGTTGTACTCTCCTTCTAAGAAAAAATCATTATAGTCATTGGAAGGGGTCATGACAGGTATTGTGAAAATAATTTTTATTATATTTGTGTAAGATATGATGGTAAATGGCTGTGCATGAGAAATATTGCATATGCAAGCACGAGGTAGATAAACACCTTCCCAAGGTTCTTCTGTAATCCAGATGGCAGGTTTGTCTGCTGCACCATCATGAGAACACTCATATCTATCAGAAGAGTGCTTGTATAAAGTACCACAGCTTGACCCCATTCTTGAGCGTATTATGCGTAAGGCAATGCGCTGGTGAGGTTCGGCTATAAATGTATATACACAACGTAATTTGTGAGCTCCACCTCTACCAAACAGAAAGACATCCCGCGGGGAAGCAAACAACCGGTCAGGTTGCATTGTAAAAGTCCTGTCGCAAGTACCACCTCCAGGAGTTGGTACACCCCATTGTCGTTTATCAACAAATTCATACCTGGCTAAGAACTCTACATGGGAAGGTGCTGTCCCAGCTGCGTATCGAAGGGAAAGTGTCAAAGCAGATGAATCTGAGATGTAGCTTTCCCCTGGTAGACAAGGGGCTGCATGAGGGCCAGGTGCATGCACACCACTACACACTCGAGGTAATTTTTCTGGACGGCAAAATTGCCCCATTACTGTGACACCTGTGGTCGTTGAGTTCTCTTCTGTGCCATTAATAGTAATATTCATATATGGGTCCATGCTGATCATTGGGGTGTTCTCTGTAGGCGGTGCTAATGTGTCTCCATCACTAATAGTGAGTGTATTAGAACACTGTGCTGGTGGTGGCATTTCTGGATGAAGAACATGTCTATAGTGAAGGAAGTAAAGCCAGACCACTTCTGTATCTCCAGCCAGAAGACGCCAGGTACAAGTTGTATTAGGAAGCAGAGAATGTAGTGGTGATTGGATATATCCACTCCTTTGCCCTCTGCTACTCACCATATAATCACAGGATTTACCTTCGCGGATGTAAGCAGTGGATTCTCTATCCACAAATTCAACCTCTACATCTAGTTCAAATCCAAATATTCTTCGGCGTGGAGAATCCTGGAACGGGAAATCAAATGGAGATGCATGGAACAAAAGTAAAAGTTCAGAGCTGCTGGAGGTTATTCCTGTAAGGGCAGCACCTCCTTTACACAACGTAGCTAGAACAGGAGTTCTTGTGGAATTTCCATCAAAAGCCATTAGGTAATCATGGAGTACGTGACAACCAGTACCAACCTGTAATTTTCGTTCTCTGGAGAGGTGTGGGGCGTTTCTATCTTTTATGTATATAAGATGGGGATTTCTTTGCCTAACACGAATGAGGGCCATTTTTCCATCGGGCACTCTGGTTTGACGAATTTGGTAAAAACACGTTAGATTTCGTGGATACATCCCTGGAAAATTAGGAGATTGGATTTTGCAGTTCTTTTTGTCACAGTTCTCGAAGAATTTGTCACAAAATGTGTTTGGTACATCTTCACCCCGATAACTAGGGCTATAAGGGGCTCCGTATCGCAAAATGGCCTTTTCCTTTTTGAGAAATCTGTAGGATACACTTAGCATGACTGTGTCTTGAGGAGAAAATGCTCCAGGATTCGCCCGTCCATCCTCATCGCTCAAGTTGAACACCCGAAGCATGACAGTAATAGCTGAAGTCTCCGAGTAGAAGACGTTGTGACCCCACGAAGTGCCACACCAGTAACCGGAGTTTAGGGGTCTGCTGAGTTCCTCAATCTGCATGTAACCATCTGGGCATCCAGATGCGGTGTGGGAGATGAACCTGGGATGGAGTAGAGACAAGTTAGTGTGTTTTCTAATTGGATGATTAGGTTGTCTACTGATTACTCTATTTGGAGAAAACTATAAGAGTATAACTTAGATGCAAATAGGTAACTTAAAAACTTAGTGATGTCTTTAAAAATACTTTTAATGAAGCTGAGAAAGTATTAACGTTAAGCTTAATATAAGAAATAGATGGCAATTATTGCATTATTCTTTTGCTATGAAAGATATCAAGATGATTGAATCAGTAAATTTATGAACCAGTATAGCTGTTGTTGACAAATGAAAATGATAAAATTATCGTTTCGTCTTTAGTTATGGGAAGGAAAGTATATTTTCATTTTATAACATGAAAAGGACACCACAGGGACGTTTACAAATATAAGATTAGAAGTCACTATTTACATCCATAAAAACCATTCTTATGAAACAAAGCAAATGTTCATGGACATGACTATGTACGATCCACAAAATGTAAAGGAAATGTGATAGAAAGGGGAAAACATACAGCATAATAAACATAAAATTAAAACAGTTACTTGTTGAAAAAAGTAAATAAAGACTGAAATGCTAGAAGGTTAATGATTAAATAAATGGAAGGTGGTTATAAATGTTGCCATAAGCAATCGAACTAATTTTTAACACTAAAAAAAACGGGAAAAAGAAAGTGAGAAACCTGACAACAGAGACTGCATTATACCGTCCAGTTCCTGACCAGCGCTTCCCAACCCGACCCTAGAAGATCTTTATATCTAGGTCCGCATCTTTCCTTAAATCTAGTCTTTTATTGCCAGTCATGAGGCACATCTTTGGTTAAATTTTCGTCAAAATAGAACCACAACTTCTTCCGTAACCCTGCTAACAAACACGGTCACTGAACAAATACACACTTCCAATTTTGATGGGGGATAACAGAGCGTTTTATTTATTTTTTTTTTTATAAGATTATTCACTAGGAAGTAAACCATAATGATTCCTGAGACCTGCTATATTACCTATTAATCCTCGATTGAAAAATAACGAAAGCGTTTCCTTAAATATCTAATATCCAGACAACCTTGAAAGACTACCCGAGGTGAGGCCACCAGCCTCTGAATGAAATAAAAAAGGAAGGAAGAAAGTCAAAGGAATCCTAACAAAAAGATGGAATACCCGAGAAAGGTGAGAATCTTCGTTATAGAATCCCTGAAAATCTTGCATTCACGAATCCCGACATGCAGGAATTCAAATTCTTCTTATAAAGTCAAGAAGGAAGACGGGTTCTGTCTTCGCCTAAAACGTCGTTGCTCAAATCTTTTCTGGAGTCATAAAAATCTAAAATAAAAAAGAAAATACATATTCCTTTTCATCCTCTTCACCCACCCACTACCTTTTACATTATTCGTACCCTCTCTCTCTCTCTCTCTCTCTCTCTCTCTCTCTCTCTCTCTCTCTCTCTCTCTCTCTCTCTCTGTATGTTGAACTTTAATCAGTCTTTCGCTTACTCTGTCCCCGATGGCCTGTTCTCTCTCTCTCTCTCTCTCTCTCTCTCTCTCTCTCTCTCTCTCTCTCTCTCTCTCTCTCTCTCTGTCGAGCCTTTTTCCAATTCTACCATTCTTGCCATTACCAAATTAACCTGAATTTAATTTTTAGTCCATTTTACTTCTGAAATTTAATTACAAAACATCTTAACCGCATAAAAGCCATCTTATTTTTTCTTGAACCTTCCCACCGCTTAATCATATTTGGAATTCGTTATTCTCGCGTGTTCCGTGAAATTTTTTCAATGATTAGATTACCTTTGTTTCTTGCACCAGGGCAAGCTTTTCTCTCTCTCTCTCTCTCTCTCTCTCTCTCTCTCTCTCATGCATATGGATTTTCAAAGATTATCTGTATGTGTGTATATATATATATATTATATATATGTATATATATATATATATATATATATATATATATATATATATATATATATATATATATATATATATATATATATATATATATATATATATTATGTGATGACAGTAAGTCATAATTAGAAATATATAATAGGATCAACATATGTTGAACGATGTTTGACTCACGGTCATGAAATTTGGACTTTAACATCAAGAACTAGAAGCTAAATTCAGACAGCAGAAATGAAAGGACTCAGACTGATAAATGGTGTTATGAGGACAGATAGAATACGAAATGAAGACATGATAAATGAATTAGAGGTGGAAGTTTTTGGAACGGATGCCGGATGGAAGAAAACCTGTGGAAAGACCAAGGAAAAGATGGAAGGAAAACTTAGAAGCAGCAATGCGGAAAAGAGGAAATTGTCCACAGCAGGTTGAAGAGGAAAACTTATTCGAAGATAGACGGATATGGAGGAAATTCCTAAGGCAGGACGACTGGCAACCTTGATAGCTTACCTGAGGTCTGGTGAGAGTGAGAATATATATAGGCCTATATATTTATACAAACATACATACATACATACATACATATATATATATATATATATATATATATATATATATATATATATATATATATATATATATATTTATATTTATATATAAATATATAGTATATATTGTGATTTCTACCACTATGTATCAGTTCTTCGTTAATGGCTCAAATACAAAGTCGAAATCTATTTAGGACCAACACCCATTCTCGTATTTTTCACCTATGATGTTGTGTAAATATATATATATATATATATATATATATATATATATATATATATATATATATATATATATATATATATATATATATATATATATATATATCTCTCTCTCTCTCTCTCTCTCTCTATCTCTCTTCTCTGTGTATATATATATTATCTGTGTGTGTGTGTGTGTGTGCGTTTGTGTATGTATGTGTGTGTACGTAACTGAGTAAAGTAAGTTCAGTAGCAAAAGAAGTGAGATGAGCATATCCTGTAGAAAATGGATACAAAATGGGCTAAGTTTAAGTACAGGGACGTGGCACGTGTATATGAGGACCATATAAAAGTTCGAGGTTGGGAACATGCAGTTTGAAAGGAGTGTTTGTGCACGTGCGTTGGTAAAGACAAGAAACAAATATAGTAAGTGTTTGATGAAGAAGTGAAAGTATAAGTGAAAGGACAAAATGTTA
This sequence comes from Macrobrachium rosenbergii, assembly GCF_040412425.1. Taxonomy (NCBI): domain Eukaryota; kingdom Metazoa; phylum Arthropoda; class Malacostraca; order Decapoda; family Palaemonidae; genus Macrobrachium; species Macrobrachium rosenbergii. The sequence continues at coordinate 31,486,924 of NC_089755.1, forward strand.
TTATTTAATATTCAGTCGTATGACTAAAAAAAAGATACTGTACAAGGATACAGGGAGGTTATGGTAATTGCAATAAAAGAGAAAGTTAGAAAAACAAGGAAGGCAAGTAATAAAACGGAAAGACTGAGTTGGAGCAAGAATGGAGAGAAAAATTCTAGAGAGAAGTACAGTATATGTAACAAGGATTATGAGGATTAAGATATGGAAAAGACTGAGATGATGTCTGAAGGGAATCTAGTTATTGGTCAGCGACGTGAGTACGTTGATGATTTGTTGAATGTAGAGTAGAAAGGTTAGCTCTGGGTTGATCTTGCATGTGGATGCAACTTTTGATCACGTAAGGAAGGCAGTTATGAGGTTGAAAAATGAAAAGACTTTTGGAGTTGATGGAATTACAGTTGAGTTGCTGAGGATTGGTGGTGAAAGCGTAATAATGCGTTTCACAAGAGTGTGGAGGTTTGTCTTGATGGGGGAAATGCTCTAAAAGAATGAGTGAGAGGAGTGATTGTTTCCTTGTATGATGTTAACACTAACAGAGGCTAAGAATTATAGATGCATAACATTACTCATTATACTAAAGAAGGTTTATATTAGGATTTTGATTGAGAAAGTAACAGAAAACAGATGGATTATAAGAGGAAGAACAATGAAATTTTAGAGGAAGAGAGTGAGGGGAAAAGGCGTTTCTTATAAAGTAGTTGCATAAGAAATTTGAAAGCAAACTAGACAGAGGTTATGTGGACTGCATGTTATCCATACTTGTATTAAATTTTGTATTATAGTTGCATCAATCAGCATTTCATGATCATGTCTAGACAAAGAGACATAGAAGAGGAGATGCACGCTCATCACATCGTGTACAAAACAACCCTTACCCCAAATGATTTGGGAAAGAGGGTACAGGTTGAGAATGGCATCTGATGGGAAACCAAAACGAACCTAAAGAGGTCACCGAAGACATAACTTTCTCATCTTGTAGTTTGTAAAACTTATTTGTGTCTTCTAAGTAATTCCAGTACTTATTACCGTCCAAGAACTTATCAGTAGAGTAAATAGCCTATTATTTAGATAGCGTTGATTATTTATAGTCATTGAATATAAGCATGAAATACTAATGCTCTCAATTGTTAGAGATTTACTTTTGTAGAGTTAATTTGTAAAAAATAGAAAAAATCACATACACTTTGAGTTTCATCCTCTTAATACTTGCACTGGAGTATCATTGACTTACAGTATAACTAAGAAGTTACCCCTACATCAGCTTAAATTCTCTTGTTATTTAGCAAAAGATCATATTTGGTAAAAACACAATCAGCATGAGGTGCACTGGCGGCAGTATCCCCTACGTGGGGAACTAGGAAAATGAAGCAACGTAGAGGAATGCAAGTGATGGATTCTTAAAGATATTTGGGGTTTAAAAATAACAGAAGATGGTAGGATGAGAAGGGAGGTATATCACAAAATAGGTGTAACAAGAGAGAAAGCATGCTGTGAAAAAAAAAAAATTACACAGAGACCTAAAGTAGTCTGCAGAAAGTGGGATCATTTAGCCAATTAGTCTATAGGGAAATGGTGTGTAAATGCTGAATGAAAATGAAAGAAAAAAGAAAAAAAAACTTTTTAAATTAAATTGTGTAATGTGTGTAGCATAAGAGGAGTTCAAAGGTTGAGAAGTTTGCAGATAAAGGGTTAGTAAGGAGACTGGCCTTGGAAAAATGAAAAAATGTTTTGAAAGTCTTTGGAATGAATTTGCAAGAGAAGTTGGCGAAGCAAGTGTGAGGAGGAAAGTGGAATCCACCTAGAAGGTGCTAGATGGAAGTTGTGGAAGAGGTACTAGAAAGGAAGGGCCTTAATGCTCAAGAAGACAAGAATGAATGTAAGACAGCTGAAAGGTGCAATCCTGGGTGTTGATGAGCTCTCGGTGTAGATTAATAAATTGACTCATGTTGAGGAAGCTTTGTGCACAGGGTGTTACTCCACGTTTCAGCAGTAAAAAATAAATGTTTATTACACACACACACACACATACACACACACACATATATATATATATATATATATATATATATATATATATATATATATATATATATATATATATATATATATATATATATATATATATATATATATATATATATATATATATATATATATATATATATATATATATATATATATACATATATATATATATATATATATATATATATATATATATATATACATATGTTTATATATACCAACTCTTACGTCAATGTTGACTTAAGCACTGGAGTTATTTGCATATGATTAGATGTCTGGGGTGTTCGCATTCAGAGTTTAAAGGGTATATATACCAACCACTTTCTAAAAAATCTTTGAAGCCTAAAAGTTAATATTTATATTTATATTTTATATTAGATATATATATATATATATATCAGAGTTTAAAATATATATATTTATTAACCACTTTCTAAAAAGACTCTTTGGAATATATAATATTATATATTATATATATATATATATATATATATATATATATATATATATATATATATATATATATATATATATGTGTGTGTGTGTGTGTGTGTGTGTGTGTGTATACTACATATAGACAGAGTTATACTGAAAAATAAAACAAATCTTTTACCTTAATAATAAATCACAGCCCAGTGAAGATAAAAAAATAACTGGAATAGCCAACCTGTCGTTGCCGATAGACTTAAATATTAGGTCCACTTCCCTAAACTGGCCTTACCGTCCCAGGTTGAACTTTTCGATGCTCAGCTGAACGAGGTCACCGTAAACGTCCCCTGAGGCGATAAACGTCAGTTGGCAAAAGTGCGGGAGAGTTCCCTTCCTCGGGCGGGGAATCTGCAGCGTGTAAGTGGCGCCGACTCTTCCGTAGTACGTCCTGTTACAAGCTGTTGAATGAGATCAGGATTAGTTTTTGTTATCAGTTGATGTCCTAATCGTAACAAAACAGGAATGCAATTGTTGCGCGTGGTGGTATTCTTTCATTTTCAGAATTACTGACATAGGCTATATTGCTTTGTGCGATATATATAAACTGATAGTTTTCGACGAAAAAATATTGCTTGGCGTAAAATCTCTAAAACTCTACCGCTGTTGTAAATGTTTTTCGTCTGGTTATTTTCATTTCATGAAAGAAAGAATACCTCTCTTTGTGATATAAGAAAACAAATCTTATTTTTCAAAAAATATTGTTTGAATATTGTTTACACTTTAAAAATAAGAATTTGTTGAAATGATAATTTTTTTTCATCTGATTTAAGCAGTTATCAAGAAATATTCCTTTCCTTGATACGTGTTTGTGTGTGTGTGTGTGTGTGTATGGATGATGTACTTTTCTATAAAACAGAATAATTATAATACGGGGTATGTTGATAGTTACAAATGGTCAGTGGACACTCGGCACAAATAGAAGCCCTTCAAACAAACCATTCAACTAAAATGTTTTTACCATTTTTTGTTTATTTTCACCCAGATTGTTTCGGTCTTTAATGACAAAATGAATTAATATCCATCATAGCTTTCGATGCAGTTTCAAACAGATGTCTTGTTTATAACAAGGAAACTGTATGTTTTCGCTCCCCCTCCTAAATTCTGCTTTTGACATGTATCCCCGAATGGTTGTATAAATAAGTTGTTTTTCACCCGCAATCCCTTTGTTTGTCCGAATATAGCGGCTGTTTCGCAATATATCTGTTTGAGAGTTGAGGGTCTTAAAATATTAAAAAAAGAGAGAAGTTTCCGCCTGGCGAAATCGTTTCCAGTTCTCATTTGTGTATTTCAAAATGCGGCGATTTTGAAGTCTGCTTTACATCAGGTTTTCTCTGTCACAGTATCGTGAAAACTTTTTTATTTTGCTTTTCATTTTCGACATGGGAAATCAGACCATCACAAAGCAACGCCAGTAATCTGTGGCTTATATTTATTTTTCTAATATGCCTTGAAATCCAAAACATTGAAAAAAAGTTGCAGCCACTCGCGTTTATATATATATATATATATATATATATATATATATATATATATATATATATATATATATATATATATATATATGATTATTATCACTTTTGTACGTGATTCATTTATCACATTACCACAGGTTTATTTTACTTTTTCATTTTTCACGACAATGGGAAATCAGGCCGGTGTCGAGGTAAAGCAGTGGCCTTTAAAATCACAAAGACTCAATTGCTGAATACCCCTCAGATCCACACTGACAGGTGTGAAAGGTTGAAACTCATTAACATTACTACCCTTAATAATCTATTTTCATATATCTCTACTGCCTACCTTAA
>NC_089755.1:31493742-31496242 GCF_040412425.1 Macrobrachium rosenbergii
TTATTTCCTGTTTTTGTTTATGGCTTTCAGCGTAGAATTATTTCCTTCTTCTTCACACAGTTGAAGGTAAAGGAATAATCTCTTGACCTTAATGCTACGTAAGAGGTCTTGTTAATTCACCTTGAATGCTCTCATTTTTATTGTGTTATTGTAGCTGTGATTAGGAAAGAATTTTTCCTACGCAAAATAGCGAGAAAAAAAATATATAACAGTTCCTTCATGTATATAAAAAAGCCTATTAGTTTGGTGTAATTGTTCAGTGTATCCTAAGTTACCTTTGAGTAGTTTTGTTGTAAGCCATATATATGTTTATATATACATATATATATATATATATATATATATATATATATATATATATATATATATATATATATATATATATATATATAATATATATACATATATGTGTGTGTGTGTGCGTGTGTGTATGTGTTTTTTGTCTTCGTTTGCATTCAACATCCTCACTTCACTTACATAAAGAAGAGTTGGCTCGACAATTTCTCCATGCTTTCCTGCCTTGACTTCCATATATAATTCTTGTGCCTTACAGACTTTGGCACAAGTCCTGCTGCCTTTCCTTCCTCACCGATGCTGTGCCTCAGCTCTTCTCTTAACCTAACATTATCTTTTACATCGACTCCCAAATACTTAAAAGAATCAATCTCTCCCATTCTCCCAAAGTCCATATTAACAGTCATCGTTCTATCCACTTGCTTCTATTTACATTCATAACCACACTCCTGGTTACATTTACTATCAACTTTTTCCTTTTGTAAATACACTCAAACTCTTTCAATACTTCTGCAGATCGCTTCAGTGCCCCCAGTCAGTTCTGTATAATATGCAAACGAGAGCGATTCCACTGTCGTCCACAAAGAAATTAAACAGCCATGGAGACATAACGCCCACGCCTTAAGCCCATTATTGCAACATACCAGCCACTCTCCCATATGCATGTTCTATACCCGCTTCGTTTACACCATAAAATCTTTTAATTGCTCCAAACAGATTAACCTTTATGCCATATATTCTGGACACCCTTCCCTCTCTTTCTATTCGTAAAAATACATTTTAGTTCACTAATCGTCAGTATCAGTGGATTGAATAACACCGATGCGAAACGAGCAGGGTGTTTTTCCTACGTATGAACAGAGCAAAGAATATACACAGAAAGAACGAGTCCACAGAGGAAGTGAATATTGATGGGAATAGGGCTAAAAGTGGAAGTTTTCGACGAAGTGACGTTAATCTAAATTGGGTCTATCGCTACACGTCTATGTGGAAGAGAAGTTCATTGGCCATTTTCTGTGTCAGAAAAGTTTCTCTTGTTGAAAAATTTCTGCTAAAAGTTTTTAAAAAAGTATCTTTGCAACAAAGGAGAAAAGAAGTTGCGATCGCATTCTCATATTTTGTGCTGAAAGGAAAATGCTACTTTCATCTCTCAAATTTTTCACGAAGTAGAATGATCTCATTTATATTTAAGGTTATATGTCGCTCGTCTTTTCATAGTTGCCCCAAGAAATTTGCGTTTTGAAAATGAACGCTTGGTTTGTGCATTTGTGCACCATTGTCCATTTGGTAAACAAGTAAATTCATGTACATTATCGCAGGCAAACCTCTTAGGATAGACATCGAATTAAGAAAAAAAAATGTAAAATAGTCTTTGTTTACAGGTAAAGTGAAGCTTTCCTTTTTGTACGGATCAGTTAATGGAAGTAAGGCTATTAAACTAAACAGTTTAACCGTCTTTGTGTGCTGATGAGCTCTCTGTGCAAAAGATATTACACTCACCGAGTAAACAGCTAAGCTAATAACCAACAAGGTAATAGTTACAGTTATAAGCAGCCGAACTGACTTGTCTCCATTTCCATTTCCATTTCTGCACAAAGAAAAATCGAGATAATGAAAGTTACCGTTATGTGGTTTCCTTGCAAATACAACCTTGCAACAATGAAATTGTTCTTCGCGTGGCAAATTGTAGTTCTGAAATAATCCTGAGCTAAGTGGACTAGTAACTCACTTGATCATGTAATGGCAATAACCTTCCTCCATCTATAAACACACACACACACAACACACACACACACACACACACATATATATAGATATTATATATATATATATATATATATATATATATATATATATATATATATATATATATATATATATATATATATATATATATATATATATATATATATATATATATATATTACCACATTTATTATTTTTATAAATAAAGCAAGAGTATTGCCATTGCATAATCAAGTGCTTTACTAGTCCACTTTTTAGACTTAATTTACCTTCAATCTCGCTTCCTTTTTTTCATTCGTCTAGTCCATCACCTCTAACTGCTACTGCTCAGTACAACTGTGGGGTTTTCCCAGTTCCACCTTGAGAGCCTTGTACTTCATTTCCTTTATCTTCTGGATCTCTTTACCTTGCACTCCAAATTCTAACTACCTCTTTGCTCTGTCTTAAGTGCTGACCGGCC
>NC_089755.1:31513742-31546242 GCF_040412425.1 Macrobrachium rosenbergii
CCAGTTCTCCAAATCAGTCAGGTACTAAGAGAGAGAAGAGTCAAAAAGTTAAATAAATTGAGATGTCAGTTCAGAGAGAAATGGGGAATGAAAAGAAGGAGAGTCAAGAAGCGAATATGAAAAGAGATGGATAGAAAAAAAAGCCCCCCAAAAAAAGTAAAGTGTCAGATCAGGTCCTCTCCTTTTGCATCAATTGGCAAAGAAGCATCATCATGGCTGGCAGCAGATCCACTTTTGCATTGACACTGAAATCATTTAACTTCGTCTGAGATCTGTCGGGCCGGGGGTTAAAAAGTCGTCGAATCCTGGAAATTTATTGGGAGAGTGTCGAAAATGTTCGACTGACGCCGGAAATATCCCGGGTTTTCTGTTTCTATTTCGTTTCTTATTTCTGGAAGGGTGTCAGTTAATCCGACGGACAGTAAAATATAAAAGACTTGGTTCTCTGCTTTATGCTTTTGTCACATGACGGTAAAATATTAAAGCTTCCGGCTTTTTGCTTCAATCTTTCGAAACCAGACGGTTTCTGCTAGTGTTACATGACGGTGAAATGTTAAATATTTAAATCAATTCTACACGTTTTGCCACATATCGGTAAAACGTGAAATGCGTAGCTCTTTGCCGTATGATTCTGCCACGTGACTGTGTAGTATGGCAATCTTGGCTATTTTGCCAATGCTTTTGGGTACTAAGTGGTAAAATATTATGGTAACATTTAGATAATTTATATATCCTTTTTATACTCCAGTGTAAAATGTAAAATATTTAGCATTTTATACTATTTCTTTCACTTTTACCAGTAAAATGGGGAAGATTTAGCGCTGTGGCGTATGTTTTGCCAATATTTCAGTAAATCCCAACATGAAACACTTTTCTGTATATTTTCTCATTCAGACATCCACAACTCTGAAACCATAGTCAGTTATATTTTCCTACTTTCGCTTTTTTTTTTTATTTTTTACCTTTCCTGAAAAAGCTTCTGGTGGAAGGAATTGGGGACTACAGTTTCACAAACTTTTTTCTTTTCAATGCTTAACAGGTTTTTCGCCAAAGACCACCTCTGTCTCTTTCATTTCTCGGTACAGCAGAAATTTGTGCGTATGCCAAACGCTTTCAAGCGCCGTGTAAAAACATGTACTGGAAAGATTCTCGCCACTGAACATTCTACCAATTTCGGCTAAAAATACACTCTTCCCCTCCCACCACCCCACGGCTATCAACACTTTGGAATTCCTACATGCGGCCTTCGTCATCGAACTATTTTCCTCCTATTTTTTTTTTTTTTTATGTTCGAGGGAAAAGAGGGTGGGTAAGAGATACGTTAGAAGAAAGTTGTAAGGAATCAAGGTCTCATTTTCTCCTCAACCTTCCCACCTTTCTATTGGAAAAGTAAAGAGTGAAGGTAATAAATGCATAATAGAAGGGAAGTCTATAAAGATCACTTTTTCTTTTTGTCACAGGCAGGTTTGAATTGCGTTAGGCCTAAGAGGACGGAAGGAAATTCTCTGGACCTTCGTATTGTCCCCGAGGTCCCTCAGAATCTAGCAGGTGAATGAAATAACTGATAAGAATGTGTATCATTTTAAAATGTCATGCTACTGTCATTTGATTACCCATAACTGTTGAAAATCTTTAGTGGTAGTCATTTGCTCATATATTTCGTTTATTTATTGTTTTTCACGGTGATTTGTTTGAACTGCTACATTGTCTTAAGTTCGGTTTAATTTTTTTTAGTTTTTTATTTGATTTTCCACGAGTTGGCATTCCATTACGTTTAGGTTCTGTAGGTATAATAAGGACCTAGCCACATTCTAAGAGAAAATATGAATATATATATATATATATATATATATATATATATATATATATATATATATATATAATATATTTATATATATACATATATATATATATATGTATATGTATTTATATATATATATATATATATATATATATATATATATATATATATATATGCGTATGGTACCTGATCAAGATTTAATTAAGAAATTTCCAGAGAGCTATGACTAACATGAATCGTAAAATATTGATAATGATCATGTATTATTATTATTATTATTATTATTATTATTATTATTATTATTATTATTATTATTATTGGTTTTTTTATTGTTGTTTTATATGCTAATTTATTCAGTGAAGAGTGCTAGTAATTAATGTAAAGCTTTTATTTCAGTAGTTCCGGCCTATGGCTTCCTTTACCTTTCTCTCTCTCTCTCTCTCTCTCTTTCTCTCTCTCTCTCTCTCTCTCTCTCTCTCTCTCTCTCTCTCTCTCTGATGAGGGGCGGAAGTCCCTGTAGATCTTGTAAGGCAAACTCCTTCATGTTTGACTTTTGATTTGTCAAGAATCGTTTAATTAAGTCTATTTAAATATACATGAATAAACAATGTAGGACAAACAATACACAGTATGACGGGTGAATATTTTAATCCCATTTTATTTTAACCCTTCCATATCCAGTTTGTTTAATTTCGGTGTCATGGTGGATTTCGAAGCATTGCTTCATTGTGCCATCTCTCTAAATCTCTTTAAAAACTCATTATGAATGATTTAGAACTCGAATAGGCTCTTTAAAAAGGATGAGTGAATCAGATTTTTTTTTTTAAGGTTAAGGAACTGCTTAAAAATTTCCATTAGATTCAAAGGTATATACCTTTCAACAGAGAAAATTCTTTGAATAGAGGGCAAGATTCATGAAAATTATCATCCTAAGCATAAAGAGCCCCTCTCGAGAAGATTAGCGGAAATAAGAATTGATTTTCAATATTTTCAGCAAGAAAAATGTATACCATACTTATTATATGATAAGTGCTCGATATCAGTAGACGATAAACTGTGAAAAGTGATGAGGTCCCTGTGAGAAAGAATACTACAACAGACAACTAAGTGGTAGGAAAAAAAGTACCTATAAGGAACAGTAAACCTTAAAACACCTCAGTAATTTACGCAATGCCAGCCCACAATTCTATACTTCTAATGCCTTTGTGGCATTATGGCGTAACCATCCAGATAATATTTATTCACTCAAATGTTCCCTGGAGGCCGCCCCGTTTAGCAGAGGTAGACAGTTATATCCCTCATTTGTCTCGAAAAGAGGCCCTCCATTACCCGAAAAGGAGGCCCAGAGATGAAGTTTCCTCGTAAAGACCGAGACCAATAGGGCGCTATATTTCGGAAGGCTCACGCGGAATACTTCCGGTGGGAGAATTTGCATGCTGGGTACCGTGCATCATCTCAGCGTAGCAGCAAAAAAAATAATATTGATAATAATAATAATGTATTTTATTCTCTTTATTTATTTTTTTTATAAAGCAAAAATAAATAAGTATTAAGTGCAAAATAATGGGTCAGAAATATTGACACAAAACGTCCTATATACGCCTTCATATTTTAGGACGCTGATTTCATTTCAGCACTGCTGTTCTATAAATTTCTTCTAAAATGATTTTCGTTACTTTTTATCACGTTTATAAAAATACGTTTAAAGCCACAGCGATTCCAGGTTTCAAGTCAGTTCATCTTGTAATCACAAATTTACGATCCGCTCTTACTGTGGCATGAACAACTCAACCTCATCTTACGGTGAATTTCAGCTTTTTCTCTCATTGGGTTTCCTGGTGGGTGATGGTGCTGCTTTCTATATTTGTATAATGAAAAATCTTCAGTATCCGCAAGTTACTCTGGCTACTTATACCGAACAGCTGGCCCCGCGTTCGATTCGCCGACCGGCCAATGAAGAATTAGAGGAATTTATTTTTGGTGAGAGAAATTCATTTCTCGCTATAATGTGGTTCGGATTCCACAACAAGCTGTAGGTCCCGCTGCTAGGTAACCAGTTGGTTCTTAGCCACGTAAAATAAATCTAATCCTTCTGGCCAACCCTAGGAGAGCTGTTAATCAGCTCAGTGGTCTGGTTAAACTAAGGTATACTTTTTCTAGGGGATCAGTATTGAAAAGGTAATTACAGTTGCAATATATACCTGTATGTGCCTTGAAATACTTCTAGTGCTATCAATATAACGAAAGTTGCTTTATAATATGAAGTCTGAGAATGCATTAGCACCAACTGACATAACCCTTATATATATAAAATTTATATAAGTAAATGACATATAGCTATGACAGATAGTTTGCGACTCTCCCTAATAAGCCTTGAAGAAACATTGTCATCTAAACTGGATTAACAAAAATGGTTAATTAGATAAATGAAACTGAAGAAAGTAGAAAATGAGAAAATACAAATTTTGGAAATCTAAATTCTTTTGATTTTTTAAATAAATGTATTTTGTGGGAGATGTTAACTGTCATGTACTTTGAATACAGATGAATAATGGGACAATTACGTTATACTGAAATGTGCAGTTGTAAAAAGAATAGTCAACATATGTTACTGAGGGACAAAATAGTGAGAGTGGAGGGTGGAGAGACAGAGAGAGAGAGGGATGTGGGGAGGGAGGGAGCAGCCTATCTGATCTTTATCTCTTCTGCAGATTAACATAAGCTCATTTCGTTAAGTAGTATGTTCTTAATCACCGGAGATTCAGTCATCCTTCAAACATCCTAATGCAAAGCTCCAGCTAACTGACCTATCACCGATATCCAGGGTAGCAGCAGTAATAGTAGTGCTAATAATAGCAGTAGTAGTAGTAGTAGTAGTAGTAGTAGTAGTAGTAGTAGTAGTAGTAGTAGAAGGTAAAACTAAAGTACTGGTTCTTTTTACTAGAACCCCATATGAATTAAGGGGATTACTAGACGAGGTAAATCTCCGAGCACTGACTGAAGAGAATTCCATTTAGAACCAGACTTAAGCCCTGTTAATCCCTCTTCAATTAAATAGGTCATTTATACTAATCACCGGGGTCATGTTTGAAGTGCAGTGGATTCTTATGATCCATGACTGACACTGGTTGTGCCAAATGATTTGTGTCATAAAAATGGTCCGTTCTCTTTAATTTATTAAGCAATTTTTGATAAATATTACTTTTAGGCTATGTATTGGTTTCGTTTATTAACTTAATGCAATATTTCACATGTTTACAAGAGTTGTAAATATGTGAAAAATTTTCACGCATGCAGTTTCGCTATATATATATATATATATATATATATATATATATATATATATATATATATATATATATGTATATATATATATATAAATATATATGTATATATACATATATATACATATAGATATATAAATATATATATATATATATATATATATATATATATATATATATATGTATTTATATTTATATGTATGTATGTATATGTATGTATAAATATATATATATGTATATATATATATATATATATATATACACATATATTGCATATATATATATACTGTATATATATAACACACATATATATATATATATATATATATATATATATATATATATATATATATATATATATATATAGTAAAAAAAGGTGCATTTAACCATCTCTATACAGAAATTCATTTCCCGCACATGCATAAAAAGTTCATCACACGCGTAGATAGAGGGGGACTACTACAAACGGTCCCTTTGAAAGTTTGGGAACCCTCTGCACAGACTGCCTTTTTGTCGGTGGAATGAGCGTTGCTTATGTCCTGTTTCCCCGGTCATATTCGCCAAATTCAAATGCCTCATTTATCACATGATTTCTCCCCTTCCTCGTCCAGTGCAGCCATCACTGCGTTCCCCCTCTTCCTTTCTCTCTCTCTCTGTCTGCTTCCCTGTGCTAGTTTCATTCTATATTATTTTCTCATTTTTGTTTCCAAAATGTTTTGGGGGAAAACATTCGCTTGTGAATATTGAGAAATTATTTATCTACCCGCCTTTGCCTGATATTCTAATTAAAGGTTGTTTTTATGAGAGGTGATTGGTTTATTTATTATCAGGGTAAACTGAGGTGTGCCCTATTTTAGTGTTTTTTTTTATCGATTTACAGAAAAAACTTAATAAACATAAGCATGCATTTTATGCACGCATTTAGTAAATATGACCAACAATCTGTTACATAGATATATAGCAGTTAGATAGTTAGACGAGCTTGGCATATCCATTTGCTGAAAAGATAACAGAAAAAACCTTAGGATCAGAGATAGAAGGCCCCATAAATAACAAAAAGTAAGATCCCCCGTAAAGTGAGAGAGAGAGAGAGAGAGAGAGAGAGAGAGAGAGAGAGAGAGAGAGAGAGAGAGAGATCCGTCAAAATGTATCCTAATCTTTTATCTATAATGTTCCTCTCTAAGTTTTTGAAAAAAAAAGCATCCAAGAGAATTCTTCATAGAAAAGTTCGAAGACTGTTCGTTTTTTGTTCGAAGTTCCCGAGTTTGTAGAGACCCTACTTAAACAATCTCCACGATCCTCCAGAAATGAATGAGAACTAACAAAAATCTCGCGAGATTAGGGGGAGCTTATCCTCGTCTACATCCGGACTGCGCTGCGAGCTCTGCTGGGGAAATGAAGTATACGTTGATTAACATTTTTCCGAAAACGTTCGAACTTTTTGTTGTAAAAAACTTAGTATTGCCAACGAGCCTCTCTGGAAGGAAAAGCAAAGGGAAGTGGAAGTCATACATTTACTACCCACATGCAAAGAAAATGGGAACCTGTGTACACACACTAACAGACACATGTATATATATATATATATATATATATATATATATATATATATATATATATATTATACTGTATATATATAGTATATGTATATATATATATATATATATATATATATATATATATATATATATATATACACACTATATATATTATACTGTATATACACAGTATATGTATATATATATATATATATATATATATATATATATATATATATATATATATATATATATACATACACATACATATGCGTGTATGTGTGTGTATTTATATTTGTATATCCACAACTATTAAGCTACAAATATCGTTTAATATCGAATTCTCTGCACTTTAAAAATAACACCCAAAGATAATTATAATTATAACTGATTAGTGCTTTTGTGTAATAACACTACTGTTGCAACCTTACTTTTGCTTAGATGCGCTTAGATTTTCACTTCCAGATTCTTTCAACTTATATCTGTTTATCCAGCTTCCTTGCATTTTCACAAGAAATAAATCTTTACCATATGAAAATAGCATCACACTCTATTCCTTTTCCGATTTCCCAAATTTGTAGTCTCACCTATTATCTTTTCCATGACTTAATCCGTCACCCTTTCCATAAAAATATAAAGCTGCCATGGATACATAATACATTCTTTTCTGAAACTCACGTTTACATGAAATTAAGGAAATCTTGAGTGAAACATTCTCGCTCAGGTTTTGTTTTCATTGTGAAGACTTCTCTCTTTGTAAGTACTCCCTGTCGAGCCACTGACCCCATCATTAGATACTAAATGTCCTTCATACAGGCCTTCGACTTAGAGATCTTTAACCCGAGGCCATTTTCTTTTATTCATATTCTCACCATTTGTTATTCTCAATTATTTTTTAATCAAACTCACTCTCCTTCTTTAAATATATAGCAAAATTATGAGCCGTTCCTGTAAAACTAAAATCACCTTCTATTTTCACATTTACTTTGTTCAGGCAAAGATCATATATAAATCCAGCTATCATCACCTCACCATTATATAAATCAACTTACTCTTCATTTACTCAGTACAAATAAATCATTCTTTTTCACCGTTTTCTCTTTTCCTTTAATTGAGAAATATTCTGTATATAAAGAACATAATTGTAGCTATCAAGCCTCTGCCAGTAGACATTTCCACATCCCCCTCTCTCTCTCTCTCTCTCTCTCTCTCTCTCTCTCTCTCTCTCTCTCTCTCTCTTGTTCCATACAAATGATCAAAGATTTCAGATCATCTTTTTATCGAGGCTGCTCCATTAGAATTCCTGGCACATGACGTAACCTCTCTAAGACGAAGACCTTGAACTCATATCGTATAAAGATTGGTATCATCCCCAAAGCTATTTTTTGAAGCACTCGATGTAATCTTCATTTTGACCGAATGTATTTTACGAAAGTGGCTTTACACTAAAGGTACAGGGGACTTTTCAGTATCTGTGAAACACTCGTTTATAGACAGGAATTTCAAAAAGACTTCACCTGATAATCTCTAGAAGCATTCTAGGAATGCTTTGTAACATCAGATGGATACGTTTGTATTCAAAGGTCTTTCAAATCATTATAATTTTAGAACCTACTTAATTATACATTCGAAAGGAATTTTGAGCATCAGATGTGTTTTAATGAAGATAGAGATTGTTGGCAAAAAAAAGTAATGTTTTTTCTAAAGATTATATTTGGTAGCCTACATAAGAATCTTAAAGGGATATATACATACGGCTTCGTCCACAACTCTATATATAAAAAGGGGAAGATTCCCAAAGACACCCTTCTGAGCCGAGGAGCTTTTGATGATGAAAGCGGGTCCTTCATCTATTCAGAAATGATGCGGACACGTCCCTTAGAGGGTAAATAGGTTGAATGCGATGAAAACAAGAAGATATATTTTTTTCATAATAATTAGTTACTTTTCAAATACCGTCCTATTTGCTTGCTATACTCACTAAAAAGTAGTTTATGAAAATTTAAAATAATCACACCAAGAGAGGGTCAGAATTAAGTGCTGTTTGGTTACTGAAATAAAAGAAAGCGGAAATTTTATCAACAGGTAATGGCCAATAAACATCGGAGCTTTGACATTTCAATTTCCACAACAGCGCACCTACGCACAGCGAACTATCTGGCCTAAGCGCAATGTCATATGCCTAAACCATACAGTCAGACCTGTGTAAATATTTATGAAATATGTGAATAGTTATTTCTTCTTTAAGAGATCGTATTCCTGTGTAAGTTTTGTATCTACATACGATCCCATACCTACGATTGAAATAAAATAAAAACAGTAAATATGCAAATCCCGAAGGACTAGAGTGACATTTGCAATAATCTATGAAACGTCAAATATAGAAGGGACTATGAAATTGAATTAAGCAGAGGGTTTTCCGTGAAATATATTGGTTGTTATTCTACAACGGAATAGCTTTTTGAAAAATATGAAGTTGCTTTATCGGCTATTCGCGAGAAATGCTCCGGCCATTGGCATTCACCAATATATTTATTATTATGTTACAAAGGTCGGGGCTTTAAAGAAGCAGTGTCGAGTTCAACATAATTTCGAACAGTGGAAATAAAGCGTGTTTTCATTTTCTTTTTTGTCGAATGCAAATAAATTCTATTCATCACTTATGAATGACCGCATAAATGTTTATGTAAAGAATTTTTTGCGATATGAAAGCTAAGCAATAGAGCTGTGAGTAAAAGGTAATTTGAATAAATATGAATATTGATATTTCTTTTTACATGTTCATATTTGATATACGTTATAATACAAAATTGTTTTCTATTCTTCATCAACAGAAATTTCAGGCAACTTAAATCTTTAATACAAGCCTCTGTCATCTTTGTAAAAAGAGAAGGATCTGAAAATAACAGAATTAATGAATAACAGAGAATATGGTGGGATTAAGGATACTTGTTCAAAAGCCTATTTAGGTTACTAGTTTATTTCGAATATTAAATTCACTTGTGGAAAATGTTATTACATTCTTTGTTCCTCCGTTTTTTATTACGAAAAGTTTGGTAAATAGTTTACTAAAACATCATTAAAAACCTTCCACTTAAATGCTATATGCAACCAGACACCTCTGGACCGCGCAGTTTTCATTAAAAGGAAAACTTATACAATGAAAATTAAGGAAGGGTAGGTTTAGTTTTAATATTCTTCAGTTTTCTAAGGTTTAGGTACATTACATGCAGAAATCCTTTTGAGTGGCTGCTACTTCAAACCTTTCGTACATCTGTAAGTAAGCTTTTATTTTTAATGATCTTTAATGCTTTAAATTTTAATTTAAAAAGTTTTGGTACATTTTTGGCTAATATATCTCTGAAGTCTCATACATCCATATATATATATATATATATATATATATATATATATATATATATATATATATATATATATATATATATATATATACCATTGATGTTTTTTCTCCGAAAGCATATATATATATATATTATATATATCCATGTTATATATATATATATTATATATATATATATATATTTCTTTTTTTCATATCTTATATATATATACATACCAGTTTTTTAACCCTTAGTCCTCATCTACCATTGATGTGTTTTCCTCCGAAAGCCTCTTTTGTCTTCTAAGGTTATAATGACTTCAGAATTTTGTGTACTGTTTCTCGAGGCGATTTTCCTCCATGTTCATGGTGAAGGCGAATTTCAGCAGAATTTTCTATATTGACTTTCTTTATCTTTTCATTATTTCTTTTTTTCATATCTTATAGGGGTTTCCTTTCCTCATATCTTATTCGGTTCTTCTTATCACTTTCCTTTTATCTAATCCTCATAATATTGCTCTCTCTCTCTCTCTCTCTCTCTCTCTCGTATTCATGGAGTTTATATCTTCATTTTCATTTACCGATGAACCTCTCTCTCTCTCTCTCTCTCTCTCTCTCTCTCTCTCTCTCTCTCTCTCTCTCTCTCTTTATTCATGGAGTTTATATCTTCATTTTCATTTACCGATGAACTAAATACATTCTCTCTCTCTCTAAAATCTCTCTCTCTCTCTCTCTCTCTCTCTCTCTCTCTCTCTCTCTCTCTCTCTCTCTTGTATTCATGGAATTTATATCTTCATTTTCATGTATCGATGAACCTCTAAATACATTCTCTCTCTCTCTCTCTCTCTCTCTCTCTCTCTCTCTCTCTCTCTCTCTCTCTCTCTCTCTCTCTCGTATTCATGGAATTTATATCTTCATTTTCATTTACCGATAAACCTCTAAATACATTCTCTCTCTCTCTCTCTCTCTCTCTCTCTCTCTCTCTCTCTCTCTCTCTCTCTCTCTCTCTTTCATATACCAATTTCCTTCCCTTCTCCCATACGCACCCTCCCCTTCTGGTGCCTTCTTCCCTCCCTTTATCAGTCCGTTCATTCCTCGTACTCTCCACTCTATTTCCCCTTTCCCTCTCTCCGTCCATCCCTTTTCCTCCGCGGTTATTTTTTCTATCTTCCCCATTTTAGCGACCCCTTTCCCCAAATTCAGACATTACCTGGCAGCAGCAATCTTCTCTTATTGAATTTTCCTCTCTTCGCATCCAGTCTGCGTGATTCACCCACATTCTCCCATTTATACACTCTTGTTTCCCCTTTCCATTAACATTCTCATTTCTGGTATTTTCGTTGACCTGCTTTTCCCAGCCCCCGGGCAGGCGCGCACGCTTTCGGAATAGAGAGAGAGAGAGAGAGAGAGAGAGAGAGATTCCATTTCCATGCTGAATGGCGGTTGGTCGAGGTTTTTTCCGGATTAGCGGCGTTAGTTTAATAGTGGTGGGTTCAGAATATCGAATATTATTACTGATGTCATATCTTTAGCTGTTATGTCTCCTGCTTTTAATCACCATCTAATGATACTAATAATAATCATAATAATAATCACGACTATGTTCTTACTTTAGGAAAATGCAATCATCATCATCATCTCTCTCTCTCCCTCTCTAGAGAGAGAGAGAGAGAGAGAGAATCTTCTGCAGACCAACTCCCCTCAGTAGGCCTAAGACAGCTCGTGTAATT
The DNA here is from genome assembly GCF_040412425.1 of Macrobrachium rosenbergii. Taxonomy (NCBI): domain Eukaryota; kingdom Metazoa; phylum Arthropoda; class Malacostraca; order Decapoda; family Palaemonidae; genus Macrobrachium; species Macrobrachium rosenbergii. Next base: position 31,525,436 of record NC_089755.1, read on the forward strand.
TCCCCCAGGTTATTACTATTTCCGACGATCTATTCACCTTTTACCGAATGTGATGGAGCCGCTGACTCCCAAATCATGTATCCGTCCCTCTGTTGCCTATATTTCCTTTCCGAAAACTGAAGAAGTCGAGACCATTGGGATAATTTTTCCCCGAGACTAATTCGCCGATGTATCGGGGCTCATTTCGAAGTCAGCAGATTAATACAGTCTCGTCTTTGCCGGAGGGTTTCGGCTCTTGTTGTATTTTGAAGTTCCAGCAAAGATATTTCATTTACAGTGATAATTGTTGTTCTTATGCGTGTCATTATCTTCATTTAATGTTCTGAAATATGGTGAATAATAAAACAAACAGTAAGATGCATGGTATACTAGGGGTTTTAATTTTATTTTGATGCTGAAATACTTCCATTTTCGCACAGGACTCTTAATAATACATCCCATTCCGATGATTAATCAATGTTCAAAATATCCTGCCTAATAGCCTTCGATTTTCGCAGTCAACAGGCATGAAAAGGGCATGAAAGAAGAAGAAGCGTCAGCAAATGATGGAAAGGCAAGTTTTAGAAACTTGTCGATGAAGAACTAGACAGCAATAGAAGATTCATATGTATACGAAATGGAATAGATAAAAATGTTTACATATGTGTATGGTATAATGTTACAAATTGAGACAAGACGCGTTTAAAGATTGCAAGGGATTGTCGATGTCAAAAGGTTTTCATAGTGATAGGAAGTAAAAAAATTAACACATATATATATATATATATATATATGTGTGTGTATATATATGTGTGTGTGTGTGTGAATGTGAGCGTATATTCCTTTTCTACTTCGTATTATTAAGAAAATCTTTCGATATCGAGAATTCCTGCAATCTTTAAACGCGTCATATCTGTTTGTAACATTATACCGTGCCCATGTAACTTTGCAAATAGATAAACAACGCCTTTCATTATAATCATAAAGATACATACGTTCGATTGTAGTATGGAAAATATACTTACTGCTACTAATGACCGTAAGAAATTTGGCAATGATAATAATAATAATAATAATAATAATAATAATAATAATAATAATAATAATAATAGCTTGAAAAATATGGGAAATGAACAAACATTTGTTCAAGAATCAATAAACAATAACAATTACGTGTATCTTTCCGGTTTAACTGTTCAGGAAAATATTGGTGAACAATATATCTAACGATAACAACATCGAAGTTTTAACTGTTAATCCGACAATATATCTAACGATAATAACAAAAAAAAAATATAAATAAAATAAAAAAATGGAATCGCACATCAACGACAAAAACAAAAACAGCTGTTACCACTGTATGAGGATTTACTTTCCATTTGGATCCCCGGAGCTAATAATAATGTTTGATCCATCAGCAACAACAACGCGGGACGTTCCATCAACGAAAACAACTAATAACCGATACATTATAATCAGCAGTAACAAACAAAGCTATCATCATCATTGCTCTGGACGGGAACCAAGAGGGAATTGCCCTTCGGAACGAGGTTGGCCAATAGAGCAATAAGAAAGCAATCAACCGGAGGCCATTTCAATGAATTGTTGCTTCACGGAACTGGAAAAGGACCTTTACCTTAATGTTTGTCTTCGTCTTGAAAGGGACATCATCTCTTTATGGGGGATCGTTCGCCCGATCTAATAACGAGAGTTAGCGAAAAACTCCAACAGTCGTTTATTTCATGCATGGCTTTGAAAAACTCATCGAATGATTCCAAGTTTGTTACCTTGAATTGATTGCTTGCTGCGCCATCCTTCGCGCAGTCGTTAGATTGTATCATATATAGAGACACATCAGTGACTAGCATATTAAATCGTTTAGAATATTTTGTCTGAATGCCTTGATATATGGTTTTCTTTGCGGATTTTCTTATAACCACTGACGTTGTTAACTACGATCTATATACACATTGGTTAAACTGAAACAACAGCAAACGCATACATACATTACTGAAATATTTCGAGTACTGAAACATTTATGAAAATGTTTTTCCTGCAGAGTTATTTTGAATTCACTATGATATCCAATATCTACGCGGCTGAAAGTTTGCTGTAGAATTGCGTCGCCCTTTTCTGTTTTTAGTTGCTGGGTCGAAAACATATTCCTTAAAAATTATCCATCAGTAAGTGACTTTATTTTTTACCAGGAAATGGATATTAATAAATATACCAACGCGCGTGTGAATCGATTTTTATCTTTCCACGCGGATGATATAAGTTTTATTTCCACGCACATTTTAGGAGCTTAAATGGTAGCTCCGCGTATATTCATTTGTATTTTCCCCAAAAATTATGATTGCAATATTTTTTCGATAAATATTTACTACTGTTATCTGGTTTTAGAGCGAAGATGGAGACCTGATATCAAATCAGGTCGTATAATTACGCGAGTTTCGCATTTTGATTCGTTCTGCGAAATTTAAGTACGTTTCAGGGAGTTTAGGATAGATTTGATAAAGTTCAAAGGATTATTGTAAATGCAGGATGAATTGTTTTAATGAGTTGGTTTAAATATATGGACGTATTCATAAAATTTGAGAATCTTCACTAAAGGTATTTATTGGAGCCTCCATCTTCAACCTGAAAGCCAAATAGGGAAACTGACTCTCGTTTGTCATTCTTACAGATTCAGAAACAGTCTGACTCGAAGGACGTTTGTCATTCAGATTTAGAAGTCATCTACGTAGCAACATTTCGAGTCATTCTAGACAAGCTCACTCGTTAAAAGGTGGCAATTGGAAATTAAAACAGACCTCTTCTATTGTTTTTGTCGATCTCGGGATAGAAAAAGTTATTAGGTTCCCTGTCCAGCTGCCCTTTGTGTTTTTAAAAGAATGCCTAAAGACATATTGCCAGAGACAATTGTTACAAGGATAAAATAAGAATAGATAAATTTGAGTATTTAACGAAATTAGTATACTATTGTTCAAAATTACATGGCTATATTTACAACTGTGTTATTTACAAAATAAATGCCCGCTCCTCAAAAGAAAAGCCAGGGATACATATGGAACACTATATTTTAGAAACTATGCTAATTTTTCTCTGTTTAACACTCACGCTAATTTCTGGTCTTATTATAAGTCTTATAAATGTCTTTCTTCTCAGTCAGCAAAATATCTGGTTTGTTTTGTTTCAGATAATTTCTTAAGGAATTCATGGACGAAACGACTGTCGTACATCACCTACAACGTAATAATAATAAGCTGGAAAGATATTTCTTTTATGGCACAAATTACAGATAATTATTTGGCCTGGTGAACGTATTACTAGCTTTTACCGACATGCCCAGTACCGTCTGGAAAACCTCTTGGATTTGGGAGAGTCGATGGACAGCCTCCAAGCAGCTTTAGTTTTCTCTACGTCTTGTTGTTAAAATCTCATAAAGAGAAAGTTGATCCTGGTGATGTTTCAGTTACTTTCCTATTACTTTGGACCTTGGTTTTCTGTTCGTTTCTGCTCAGGATTTCAGCGGATATTTCACATGATGTGTAGATATTACCAAGTCCCAAAGGCAGTTTACAATAGTTTGACACAAGAAGTCTTTGTCGTTGTATTTGCTTATAGCCTTATTTTTCACAAGTTTGAATGTCTACTTAATCTTTTATGTGTTTATATGTATGTATATATATATATATATATATATATATATATATATATATATATATATATATATATATATATATATATATATATATGTGTGTGTGTGTGTGTGTGTGTGTGTGTGTGTGTGTGTGTGTGTGTGTGTGTGTGTGTGTGTGTTTGTGTGTGCGTGTTTATGTGTTTTGTATGTTCCTTTTCACCTCTCCCGCCAATCTATCCCCTTTCTCTTTTTTTTTTTTTTTTTTTTTTTACTCATCATCTGATCCTCATATTCTTCCGTCTTATTGACATGTCCAGTATTCCTCTGTCTGTGTCATTGTCTCAAATTCTTCTCCCGTGTATTTTGTCACTGTTTCTAGCTAATTGTTTTGTGTTTATTTTTTGCTTCAAATATACGACTCATTTCAGCAGGAATGTACTTTAGCCTCACTCTCATTTTAATACTGTGGACAACCCAAACTTACTTGTTTAGCAAACATTTAGGTGCTGAAATGATTAAATCTTAATCTACGAAAAACATAATGGATTTTAAAGAATGTTCAGTTACTTGTCCCGCCAAGGAAGAGTAATAGTTACCCTGTTACCATTTTCAGACAAAATAAAAAATAAAATTTCAAAACTGGAAGTAATTTATTCGATGATAAAAACTTCGAAATGAAGAGGACGTTATCACTGAAGTAAAATAACCATAAAGAAAAACAAAAGATGCAATAGCCAAGTGAAATACATCCTTTTCTCTCTGTCTTTATATTTATCAGAGTTCCATCATGCTTAGACGACTGATTACGTGATTGAAAACAGGATCTGGCTCAGATATTTCACGACGAATCCTTTTCATGACTGATGACAGATGTTGCAGAGATCGGGGAGAAACTGCGACAAAAAGAATTTGGACTCGGTTTTCTGAGGGAATCCTCTATTCAGCTGGAACGGTTCTCAAAGATGTTATTCAGAAACCTCTCTCTCTCTCTCTCTCTCTCTCTCTCTCTCTCTCTCTCTCTCTCTCTCTCTTCAGTGCGTAAAGTGAGGGGTATTTGTATTTTATTTGTAGCTTTTTTTGAGTGATATGATTATTTTAGATAGTAAGACAGTCCTTATTCATGGTTTTGCCTTTCTCTTCGGATTTTTACAAAACACAACTTTTTTTTTTTACTTCGCTGTTATTATGAACATAAGTACAATGCGTTTCAAAAAAATCTTTACAGCAAGTATTAATAACAGTAATTTGAAATGCAACCAATTTGGTTCAAGTTCCTTAATCCTAGTACGTTCCCCTCCGCAACACAAGTGCGTCTGCGCTCTTTATAATAAACTTGCGACCCTTTGGTTTGTTAATTAACGTCTCAAGGCTTTTACCTTTGTACCTTCCCTCGTCTGGCTAGGGGTTGGACGACGGCAAGTCTAAACGTAAAGCTCATTATTTGTAGTCTTCCGGAATTACCCACACGAAAAATTATGTATATTGAAACAATGCGTTTTCTATAGTAGGGTTCGCTTTTCAAAACAAAACAAAAATAACATTATCTTCACCTCCCTTTCGAAATCCGTCCAGAAATCAAGGATAAAACGAAGAATAACAAGTAACAAACGAACCCTCAAGACGAAAGCCAGTAAGTCAATTGAAAGCAAACATTTCGGAGAACTTATCGAAAGCAAAAGTCGGGCAGCAGAGAATTCTGAGCTAACAGAACGAGGGGAAAAGCAGAAACATTTCGGGATGTAATTCATATGATATAATCCACTGACGACTTCTATTTCAGCAAATTTATTAGACTAACAAAATATTGCTCTTCCGTGTTGATGTATTGAGTTTTAGAAGTGCATAATGTGTTTTTTAATATTTTTGGGGGGGGTGTAGGCGATTAGATTGTAATACTCAGAACCATTATATTTCTTGCTTCTTTCTTTTTATTTATTTTTTTTTACAGAGTTTGAGTCCCCATATTTCTTTTTTTTAATTTCTTACCAAATTAAAGTTATTAAAGACTGATAGAATTAAATTTCTTTTATTATCATTCATTTTGAAATTTACTTTACATGCAAACTAAATATTAGCTTTTAAGTAAATTTTGTTCTTTTCAATATTGGTGCCCGTAATTTTAATTACTTCACTCGAGATCCAGTTCTACAGATAAATATAATTTTTGTACAATTTAATGCCTGGAATTTTATAAACTTTCCTTTATTTTGGGATTCATTAGGCTGGCATATATAATTTAACATAATTTGATCAGCTTTCATTACACATGGTAGTTCCTTAGTTTAGAACTTTAGTTTCACTTATCACTTAATAAAATTCATACTTGGCATTCAAAAAAGAATTTTTCTTCAATCTCGAGTTTTCTCTTGTAGCTGCTTGATATCAGTAGATATCTCATAAAATTATCACTGCAAACACACACACACACACACACATATTATATATATAGTGTGTGTGTGTATCTGTTTGTGTATGTGTGTTTATTTATTCATATTACAATAACTATGACCACCACCATTAAATCTTATACTCACAATCATAAATTTTTGTCATTTTAGAAAACTTTTACTAAGACAAAAAAAAATTCCTTTGAGACCCGGAGTTAAAGGAAAAATGCACTGTTCCCCATTTTTAGTTTTCTGTAAAAGAAAACTATTGTGCTGGCTTTGTCTGCCCGTCCGCACTTTTTTCTGTCCTTACTTTTTCTGTCCGCACTTTTTCTGTCCGCATTTTTCTGTCCGCCCTCAGATCTTAAAAACTCTTGAGGCTAGAGAGCTGCAAATAGGTATGTTGATCATCCACCTTTCAATCATCAAACATACCAAATTGCAGCCCTCTAGCCTCAGTAGTTTTTATTTTATTTAGGGTTAAATTGAGCTATAATCGTGCTTCTGGCAACGATATAGCATAGGCCACCACCGGGCCGTGGTTAAAGTTTCATGGGCCGCGGCTCATACAGCATTACATCGAGACCGCCGAAAGATAAATCTATTTTCAGTGGTTTTGGTCATACGCTGTGCAGAAAACTCGATTGTGCCGAAGAAACCTCGCCTCATTTTTTACTTGATCTGATTGAACTGAATTCCAGAAAGTTATTTCACTTAATGTAACCTCTGCAAAATGTTACTGCAGTGACTGAATGAAGATTCCAAAAGCGGAACTTTATATGCTATATCTTCAGAAAGTCTTACGTTATCAGTTGCAGTTCCAGAAGGTGTTACGTAACATACTGCTGTTTCTGAAAAGCTTCATTTCATTAACTGTACAAATCCTGCGTTCATTGACCGCTGCTTCAAAAGTATTCACCTTATATTTACCGGAGCCTCGGAAAGTCTTGTATCATTCCCACTTTTTTATTCTTATCTATTAGATATTTTTTCTCTGCTCCCTTTGTAAGTATATGGTACTGTTTTAGAAGAATTGTTTTTATATATATATATATATATATATATATATATATATATATATATATATATATATATGTGTGTGTGTGTGTGTGTGTGTGTGTGTGTGTTATTTCTTCTGTGTATGACACATTTTTGTTATAAGTTTGATTCAGTAACAAAAATAATTAATGCTGCCGTTTTTCGTTGAAAAATGGGTATAATAATAATAATAATAATAATAATAATAATCGCCGTGAAGATTTTCATAGTGTGTTCTTAACGGAAAAAAAAATCCATTTTGTCGATTCTTTTTGTGGCTAGTGGTAATAATAATATTTGGATTTTCCATATAATATAAATAAAGTAATAAACAAAAGCACATCGGTTGTGATTTAGCGAGAAAGTTTCCTCTGAAGAAATCAGTAACGCGCTAAATTCTCTTTCTGAATTGATATTCTCTCTCTCTCTCTCTCTCTCTCTCTCTCTCTCTATACACACACACACACACACACACACACACACACACACACACACACACACACACACACACATATATATATATATATATATATATATATATATATATATATATATATATATATATATATATATATATATATATATATATATATATATATATATATATATCCCCTTATTTCTTTTGGGAATCAGTTCTGCTGCAATTCTAGTTTTTAATTCTCTTTGTTTGTTGTCTTTCTTTTTTTTGTTTAATTTTCAATTTTGGGAGTTTTGTTTATCGTTCCTTTTGTACCATTGTGTGCGAAAAGAGTACAGAACTTGTTACACAGATAGAATCAAAAGTAAGATTAATAATAGACACATGGATTCCCGAGCTCTCTCTCTCTCTCTCTCTCTCTAGCACGCAGGCAAGAATACTGTGTACGCGTACATATACAAATCATAAATAAAGAGAGAGAGAGAGAGAGAGAGAGAGAGAGAGAGAGAGAGAGAGAGAGAGAGAGCAGTCTTTCTTTTCATAACACGCTGTCCTAATACAAAGAAATACCACAAAATTGCAAAAATATTTTTAGTCAGTTTTATGTTGACTTCGTTAATAAAATATTTCACGTAAAGCGAAACCCGATAAGAGTATATTTGCAGTGAACTTTTATTTTTCATAATTAATAATGCAGGGAATTTTAGTTACAGCAACTATGGAACAATTTAAAATTGTACTTTTGTGGAATATGAATTATAATAATTTTTGTTTTAACCAATATAAACGTTTCTCTGATTGTTTTTATTTGTATAATAAATTGCACTGTATTGTAGAAGCAAACATTCTTTAACTCTTTCAGTTTTAGATCTTGATTTCAATAAGAGAATTCTCTCCTTTTCCAAATAAGTACACTCAGGTGATGTAAGTTTTGGCCGGAACGCTCTTTGACTCATTCTCAGAATAGATTGCCCTGAAGTCTTCTCCATATTTTCACCCGAGATACCATTAAATATTAACCAACATCCTTTACAACCTGAGTAGTGACATTCGCTCTCGGCAGGTAAACAACATTCAATAGAGTTCGGAAAACTCCCATTATCGAAGGTGCATTGAAGAAATACTGTGTCGTCAGTGTGAACGGCACCTGTAAATATAGGCTTTTTTTAAATGAATCTTGATGGTGAACTTCATATTCTATCATTGAATGAAGATTTTTTTTTTTTTTTTCATTCGGCTCTTCATAATTAGTGAGTAGTCCAAATGACAGATCTTGACTATGCACAAGAGGAATTCATAAGTTTGTGGTGATTTAGAAAGATCTTTTTATAGGAATTAGGACTACACACTAGTGTATAGTCAGCTTGATGACTGTATATATATATATATATATGTATATATATATATATATATATATATATATATATATATATATATATATATATATATATATACATATATATATATATATATATATATATATATATATTTATATATATATATACAGATATATATATATATATATATATGTGTGTGTATGTTTGCATGTGTATATACACACATTTGTGTGCGTGCGTGTGAGTCAGTGTCTGTGTACACTAGATGTGGCTAGTATTTGCGAGTGTCTGATGATTCTTCCATTGATCGGGTTTGCTATTTACTATCAAATGACTTGAGATAAAAAGCAGCTTTCAATCGTATACATATATTTTCTGTGTATGTGGGTGAATGTGAGTATGTGTGCATGTGATCGTGAAAGTCATAGCTTTCCGAATTTATAAACCACTAAAAGCTTTATTGACTATAACAAGTAAATTTACATGAGTTTGGTTACATATAATGAGAATCAATATGAACCAGCATAACATTAAAAGCGACGTTTTATCTCAAGTAATGAGCTACGCAAAGCAGAATGAACGTGTGAGGTTGGGATCAAAATTATTATAATATAGTTTGAATCTAAATCATTTGAATTCATCTCTCTCTCTCTCTCTCTCTCTCTCTCTCTCTCTCTCTCTCTCTCTCTCTCTCTCTCTCTCTCATTATATATTTTTGGTATTGAATGTGCAAAGCGATGTGTTTACAACGAATGAAGGATATATCATGGTGTCAGCTTTAACACCCGACCCAGTCTAATAAAGTGCGCGGTATAATTTAGACAATCCCCCACCCACATGAGGACAAGCAAATATTTCCCATTTTTTAAAGTAAAATTTCTTTTTTTTTTTTCTTATAGGAGACGTTTTTTGAATAGGAACGTCAAGAAATAAAAACAGGTATATAACTGAATACACAACCACACTCCCGATTTTCTTTTAACAGCTCAGTCGTGGAGGAAACTCAAACTAAAACGCAATATATATATATATATATATATATATATATATATATATATATATATATATATATATATATATATATATATATATATATATATATATATATATATAATTTCTGACAAGGCGTTACCCCCCGGAACCCACAAGGAATTACCTGAGGACAAGCAATATTTCATTCGAATTATCCACCTGAGAGACCTGGGTTCGATTGACGTGAGTCAGAAATTTATTTTGTTCCACACGTGATTGTGTGTTGATGAATCTTATTCACTTTTTTTTTCCATTGGGTATGAGTCGGGACGTTTTTGTATAGCTTGCCCAGGAACAGTTGTCAAGTTCCGACTTCTTTTAATATGGCCCAGTGGGTAACGCCCTTGCTTTCCACCTGAAGACCTGGGTTCGATCCTCGACGTGAGTCAGAAATTTATTTCTGTTCCACACGTGATTGTGTGTTGATGAATCTTATTCACAGAAGGGATAATTCGAATGAAATGTTGTCCATTGGGTCAGTGAGTCGGGAAGTTGGGAAAACTCGCTGGTATGGCAGTTAGCTTGCCCAGGTAATTCCTTGGGTGCAGTTTTCTCAGGTTCCGACTTTAGACAGCTTTCCACCTGAGAGACCTGGGTTCGATCCCGACGTGAGTCAGAAATTTATTTCTGTTCCACACGTGATTGTGTGTTGATGATTTCTATCTTACTCACTCAGAAGGGATAAAATGAAATGTTGTCCATTGGGTCATTGCTGAGTCGGGAAGTTGGGGAAAACTCGCTGGTATGCATAGTTAGCTTGCCCAGGTAATATCAGGTTCCGACTTCTTTTAGACTTGTATGGCCCAGTATGCTTTCCACCTGAGAGACCTGGTTCTGATACGTGAGTCAGAAATTTATTTCTGTTCCACACGTGATTGTGTGTTGATGATTTTATATATATATATATATATATATATATATATATATATATATATATATATATATATGTGTGTGTGTGTGTGTGTGTGTGTGTGTGTATGTATATATATATGTGGGTGTGTGTTTGTGTAATCTGTATGTGTGGGTCACTCTTTTGTCCATATACTGAAAATACTAGATGTGACCAATGTTGGTTCAGAACATTAAGATTAATTATACATATCTTTTAAAAGATCCCCTTACATCGCTTCCAAGCAAATGCCACAAGAATCGCCAGATCTGAAAGTGTGTACAGGCATCCTCAAAACTGAAGTTACATGACTACATAGGATTTCGTTCAAAAATCTCTAAATGGCAACTAACATGTGGCATATTTATCTTTATTTGAATGTGAAAATAAATAATTTTTTTTTAAATTAGGCCATAATATGTTTCATACGAGTCAAATCTATTGTATGAGGTTAAAGGTTAAAGTCCTCCTGGGCCTTGCAAGGCTCACAGGGCCGGTGCTGACAGCCAGTGAGGAAGAAGTCCTGTTGCCTAAGACACGTGGCCAGTGTGCTGCTAAACCACTGTTTAACCCCCCAGCTCGAGGGCTGGTACTTATTTTCTTACTAACCCTCTCGAGTTTTCAGGCCGCTAGGTTGGCGGGCCACCGGGTTTATGCAATAGCACCATCCCCAAGCCACCAGTGAGCAGCAGGATTTGAACCCTGGTCCTGTCGACTGGTAGGCGAGAACCTTACCACTGCGCCACCACAGCTTGTATCAAAATTTTAAGAAAATATTACTTGTAGCCAAATTGCAGGAAAAACAATGACGAAACATTTCCAAAACTTTCGTTCAACCAGCGCAAATGCGTTCGACAAAAAATGTCTTTACCAAACCGATATTCAGATGCCAAAGTAACACAAAATAACACAAAAATAAGTGTTCACAACATGAAGTCGTTGCTTTAATTGCAACCGTAAAATGTTAAATAGTTTTATTTGATTATTCTAATGCTTGAACACAAAAAATCAATATATGCAAAAGTGTACTTTAGCTACAATGCATCCGCCTATCAGTGGGTGGGCGTAGCCTGTTTGTAATGGAACCAAGGTTTTGTTTCTAGGCCAAGGAATGTTAGTTTTCTTTACTTGCTGGCATATGGAGATATCTATAGTACACATTCTTGCACTTTCAGTTACCTTATGAATCAGTTATACACCAAAAATCATGCGAAAGGACATAAAAAAATAACAGCCTTCATCAGTGTAAAAAAAAACTTTGTTGCATAGACCTAAATGTTAATATTAATATCTATTCGAAGTGATAAGTATCATCTAGATATATGACATCGGAAATGAAAAAAGAAAAGTTAAACACTACCAAGCAAACGTATGACATTTTACTTTGCGTCTCAGGTTTTGGACGATGCAAAAAGACTCATGTATCTTCAGTTTTGAGCAAGACTGTACATACTCTTGAGTATGAAATCAGATTTCCTAAATTTAGGAATATCTCAGTTGATCGCTCACAACACCTCTGCGAGAACCCCCTCACCCTAAAAGCACAAGTATCTTTGCATAACCATTGCCTTAAACTCAGAGGTTCATTGAAAAACTTGGAGATTAAAATATCTAGAATTTGATCTCACAAGTGTAAATGTCTGTATTACCTGAAGACTTTCTGGTGGCCAAAAGGAGGTGAAATAATTCTCTCATATATTTGTTTTGCACTAAGATAAAAAGAAAAGGTCAGAATTGTTTTGTGTTCTCGGAGTAATCTAATGTTCGTGTCAAAGTAAGAAGAGCATTCAAGTAAAGTAAAGTTTCTAAATTAATCAACAACTTCAAAAATTTGGAGGACTCTTCAAATTGGTTGTGACCTCTCTCGAAGCTACGTCGTTTCTAGAGCAGAGAATAAATGAATGAAAGGTCAAGAAGACGACTTTATATCTAAAGTAATTAGCTTCCCGGAATTCAGAAGTTCATTAACCACGAGTATGGTTCGTGCCATGTCTCTATTTCTTCAAAACCTCTGAAACTGTGGAGATAAGCCTCGGTCCATGAGGTGTTAATCCAAAAATCGTACCACTTCGAGCGGCAGACGCTTTAATTTCCCGTTCTGATTTACACTGGGCAAATTGGACGAAATCTATTAGTCTATCCTTTTCAATTACCGTTCAATTATTGCAGGAAATTGCCTAATAGAGTGGCCAGTTTGGAGACCGTAACGTTTCTACGCTGGATTTGTTAGAAACCGTTAAAGTGAATTTTAATTTTCTTTTCTTTGTGGTGATGGTGTTTCATCCTCTCATTACTCGTAGTGATGGTGTTTCATCCTCTCATTACTCAGAGAAATCTTTTACAAAAAGCATCAAAGAAAAAGCTGTTTTAATTTCAGGTTAAGTGAGGGTATGTTTGTCTCTGTTGAGGCATACATATTTGCTGTTTATTAACTCTGATTTTACGATGAGACGAGAAAATATCTGCTTTTGTACCATGCTCGCAAGATTGAAAACCGATGACACTTTAACATCATACTTTGCCATAGAGTTAAAATATCGCACTTCAAAGAGTTTGAATTCACTTGATAGTGGAAAATCTCCAACGAAACGTTACAGATGATGAAATGACTTCACAATGAAAAATCAAATCTTTGAAATACTCTTTATTTTCGGTTACCGCTTTCTCATGTATTGACGTCATTTTTATTTAAGAATCGGTCGGTTTCTCTCGATTCCAGTTCTCCTCATTCTTCTGGAGCTCATTCATGCGTTAACGCCACTGGTGCTGTCGTCCCTCTTCAACACCTCGCACTCTTACTCTCATTTCCTTCGCTGTTGACTGCCTCATTACTCACCCTTTCGCTACGTCGCTTCTCGCTTCCTCTATTTCCTCTCCCAAAACTCCATGTGATGCATTGACAGTCCAGGTGCCCCATCCGTCAGTATTTGTAGTTTGTATATATATATATATATATATATATATATATATATATATATATATATATATATATATATATATATATGTGTGTGTGTGTGTGTGTGTGTGTGTGTTTACATGTTTTATTTAAGATAGCAGTTAATCTAGGAACACATCTCAGTTTTTCTTAATGAACAGGTTTTCGTGGGCAGTGGTAGGACAAGACAAGGGTCAACACTCCTGGTGATATATATATATATATATATATATATATATATATATATATATATATATATATATATATATATATATATATATATATATATATATATATATATATATGACTATTTATCACATCACCGTGATTCATATACAATCAGAAAGCTACAAACGTCCTTTAATATCCAATTCGCTCTACCTCGGAAATAATATATTTTCATATATGTTACCGAAGGGGAATTTTTAGTTGATAATAAGTCCACCGTCCCGTGGGGTTGAACCAACGACGGACGAGGACTCAGGACTACAGGGACGCACTAACCCATTCGGCCACAAGAGAGGTTATAAGTGAATATCGCCTCCCATCAACTCACCCGTCGAACTCAGGTGTTTTGCATTTGGAGACGATAGTGATAAATAGTCATAATATGGCTACGTGCGACAAACGCACTACACGGTCAACATGGCAGAGGTGGGTGGATATCGTCTCCAAATGCAAAACACCTGAGGTCGACGGGTGAGTTGATGGGAGGCGATATTCACTTATAACCTCTCTTGTGGCCAAATGGGTTAGTGCGCCCCTGTAGTCCTGAGTCCTCGTCCGTCGCTGGTTTGACCCCACGGGACGGTGGACTTATTATCAACTAAAAAATTCCCCTTCGGTAACATATATGAAAATATATTATTTCCGAGGTAGAGCGAATTGATATTAAAGGACGTTTGTAGCTTTCTGATTATTATATATATATATATATATATATATATATATATATGTGTGTGTATGTGTGTGTGTGTGTGTGTGTGTGTGTGTGTGTGTGTGTGTGTGTACACACCTTCAGAGGAAGTAGTTGTAGAGGGTTAGAGAGCTCAGGTAAAACCTTTATAAAACTCACAACTCAAGGTTCAGACACATCTGTATTTAGACACTGGGCCCTTTCTCCGTCTCCAGCCTCCTCCAATGGTAATTTCACTGTCCCCTCTTCCGGGGATTCAAATCCTATTTGGGCAGGGAAAGCGGATGTGGTGGACGATTGCCTCTCACTATGATTATTTTTTTGTGAGGAAATAAGAAATGGAAGTCACTTGTCAGAAAGAAGGCAAAAATTGCTCCCAGGGTTGTCTTGCAGTCAAGGCATTGTGAATGCACTGAATCTTTGCTTTACTCAGTCGACCAGGATATGATGTGATCAAGTTGGTCTTCAGTGTGAATAATTTGCGTTACATATCTGAATGCTAACAGCCGCGTGTATTCATCGATATTTTATGATATTGCTCTCCCCTCTTATATGATTCATTCACCACGTAAACTATATCTTTTGATGTGAGAATGATTAGGTGTTTACATTATACAGTACCGTTTATATATTTTTTTCTTTTATCGTGTTATAACGTGGCTGGAGATGTACAAGTAAAGTCTTTTGTATGAATTATATTTATTATTGCAGTTTACGAAATAGGCAACGTGTTATTTTCTGATTAATACGTATATTTCGCGTGACATTAGGTCTGAGAAGACCACAAGGGTCAAAACATTCACGTATCTTATGATTACATAAAAAAAAACGGATAAAACAAATAAAATACATTGTAAAGTTGATATTATTGGCTCCCATTAGCTAATAAACGACCCTGGAAACATTTCGTGGAAATCAGTTTTTAAGGTTTGAACTGACAGAGCTTAGAAATGGTGTGAAAGTAGAGCTTTGTTAGAATATCAGTTTGAAAGAAAGGCTTTGATGTGCCATTTTCCAGGAAGGCTGGTAACAGAAAAGCAAATGAATCGTATATCAAGTTTTCTAAACACTCACACTCACGCCGCAAATATATACTATATATATATATATATATATATATATATATATATATATATATATATATATATATAATATATATATATACATACATACATACATATATACATATACTGTACATATAAATGTGTATAAAGAAATTATGCAAAATACAAGCACCATCTCGTCGAAGCAGTGCTCAACTGGAAATAGATTTATCTCTACTAATACAAAACGCGTATACCAAAAATCTTTTCTAACATTCCTCCGTAACTTGATGAACGGCCCCTGCATGAACATCTTAAACTTCAGTCAATATAAAGCTCAAAGCCAGAATGCAATAACTTTTTACTTTTTGGCCACAAAGCAAAAATGACGAGCAATCGACCTGTAATCACTGTCGTAATGATCACTGATCACGTGAAGTGGGCATCACGTAGGCAGCTCATTGCGTTAATTAACTGGTATCAGAGGTTAATGCCTCAATAAATATCAGGTTTTACAGGGACTCCAATAACACTCATTAGCATCGTGACTTGACCATTTATGGCGTAGGTAAAAGAAGAGATTGGGATAAATCATGACAGCAACAGGTCTCGAAAGGGGAGAGAGAGAGAGATAGAGAAAGCATTCATAGTCCTCTGCTAGCTTGTGTCGCAAAGCAAGCATCCTTTCCAATATTCATCGCCCCCGCCTGCAGAACCACAAAGCTTTTCCAGACCTACGCATCTCTGTCCCTTTCGCCCTCACGCACGCACTCACAAATGCACTTACAAACACACACACACACACACACACACCACACACACACACACACACGCATACACATGCAAAGTGACTACCATGGCTGTGGTGCAACATTTGGTACACGCTTGCTCGCCCCATGGAATGCTCCTAGCTTCCTGCCCATCAGACCACAAATCTGTCAAGTTGTTTAAGGCCTTAAGCTGAAAGGGAGAGGGGGCTAGCGACCTCACCCCTAAAAATTTGATGAGAAGCCGAAAGGCTGCACTCTACTGGAGTCTCCCGTTCCAAAGGAGATAAAGGTTCACACACACACACACACACACACACACACACACACACACATATATATATATATATATATATATATATATATATATATATATATATATATATGTGTGTGTGTATGGGCGTGTGCAGATTGATGATTTCAAACAAGTGTTTCATTTCCCATGTGGTACATCTGCATATATATATAAATCACCCATGTGCAAGTAATTCCTGGCAATCAACGATTCTTTAATCTAACTATGTTACCCAAGTTCATCTAGTGACTCATCTCTTATGACCTCACCATAACCCACCGACAAGCTTTTTTCAGTTTTGTTGAGCTTTATATATATATATATATATATATATATATATATATATATATGTGTATATGTGTATAGTATATATATATATAAATAATAAATAAATAAATATTATAAATAATAAATATATATATATATATATATATATATATATATATATATATATATACACACATACCTACATACACACATACATACATATATATTTCAGGCTAACAAGACATGAATAGTTCAGCACTTTGCTATGATGTTAAATATAGGTCTATTTCAGTTTTAGTAAATGCATCTGAATTCTACAGATATATGTATGTGTGAGCGGCAATAGCTTTATACCCTTTATGATCAAGTGGGTAACGTTACCTTGTTCTTATATTCCGAGAGGGGGTCGAATCTTACCACGGGCGTCAGATTTTCTTCGTTTGTTTCTTCATTTGGATATCAGGCTTTGTAGTGATAAGGGCATCCATAATATGTGAAGAGGGCATTCTGGTGTTTACAATTTCCCTAGTTTTTTGTGGCCTTCCTTAGTTTATTACAGTGACGTCTGCAACAGCAGTTACACCTTGAAGATTCATAAAGTGTGATAGTGCTTCCAGGTCCATGTTATTAATACAGTCTGTGTAATTGATTTCGATGTTTTGCTGATGAGGATTTGGTAATCATGTGTAAAGTAGTTTATGTTGGAGAGAAGACACACTGATAATAAAATTAGTATTGTTATGAGTGAAATTCATATTAAAAATGATGATAAATACAAGATTGAAGTAAGTTATCCATTTGATAAGGACGGCATCACCATGTCTGTATGTTCGTTAAAATCTTCTAAAACCAAAACGCTATAATAATAATAATAATAATAATAATAATAATAATAATAATAATAATAATAATAATAATAATTAATCATAATAATAATAATAATTAACAGGTTTGCAAAAGATAATAAATGCAGTGTGATTTCCTCGGAATTTCTCTGTGCATCTCGAAGATTATCATCACTACTACGGTTAATAATATTAATAGCTAAGATGATGATTATCGCCATGCATCTTAAAAATCAATAGCAATAGATGGATCGGGCGTTTTTCAGGCCCTGCCGAAACGGAAAGGTCCTCTTTAAAAAGAGTACGATTTCCTTCCATGAGACTGTTTACGGAACAGTAAACACTCATTGTGCGTCTTTCAATGCCGGACACGAAATCTCTTTGCATGACTATTTCTTTGATTGCCTCCGTCGCTTTGTTTTTGTGTACACGTGCATTTGCTTTAGGATTACAGCCATGCGTTACGTTTATTTATTCTTGCTTTCATTCATCCGGATATTCATCACTTCATCATAGGTATGTATGTATGTATGTATGTATGTATATATATATATATATATATATATATATATATATGTATATATATATATATATATATATATATGTTTGCATGTATGTCTGTATATATGGTTGATGGGTGGGTTGATGGGTGGGTGGGTGTGTAGGCATGTGTATGTGTGTTTGTAAGTATGATTATGAAGGTAATTTGCATATTGATATTACCGTTTTGTGACGGCCGAACCGAAAAAATTAAACTGGAGCATATGATTTACAGACTTCATTTTCCTCGACAGACGTGATAGCTGAATTCAGATGCCACCACTTACAAATTTTCCGCAAGTGACAAAGCCAGAAATTGGGTTGGACTTGTGAAGGGGTATTTGGGTGCCCTCTTCTGAGGACTGCTGGGTAGGAGCCCTCCGTAATCCAGTGGCTCAGAGCTAAACTGCAGGAGCATTAGCTGCTGTCAGTTACTGTCAACAGAGAAACAGGACGACCCTTCGGAAATGGACGTCGCACTCGAAATCGAATGAAAAGATCGAGAATTAATCCCGGGCGGACGCTGTAGTAGATTACTTCCTCAGTGACTCGCAGTTAATCTCTTAAGATGGAGAGCTTCCGGAGATTGGACAAAATTAGATCGTTTTTACCAACTTACAAAGTCCTCCGGAGTGCGTCGCAAATTGCCTCGACGCCGTTGCTGGAAAAACAAAGGCGGAATACGTTTCAGCATTTGAAGCGCCGGAAAAGATTTTTTTTTTTTTTTTACTTACTCTTAGCAGATTCTTGCTAATCCAATCGGCTGATTTGTCGCTAAATTTCCACTCACCTGAAAGGATAGAAGAACATAGGATTTTAGTGTAATGTATAACATGAAGAATTTTATTTTTTTTTTTATATATCTAGGATATACTATTTATATACAAAAGAACTGAGTTGAGGTCTAGTTTCCAAATGTAAAATAAGCCTAAAGTAAACTTAATTGTCACAGAATTAAGAAGAATACCGCCAAGCCCAAACACCTACTACTAGGAGATATTCCACGAAAATATTTTATTAATGGACGCCTGATCATCAGTTCCTGTCAAATAAATGTCAAAACATCTTTGTAAATAGACTGTCTATCTGATGCCATTAGTTAAATAAAAAAAGGTTAATAAATGAAGAACTTACTGCTGTCCTTCAATTGTCCTTCAGGTATTATGAAAAATGATTTATGAGTCTTTTTCCTGAAACGAGCTTAAATTTTGTCATTCACTGGTGCAATTTGCTCTTCAGGGAAATAACAGAGAAGTTTTTATGACCATAAATGTAATGCTCTTCTAAAACGGTACGTTAGTGGGAAACATTTTCACAATTATTCATTACTTTTCTGGATTTTTTCCATAGATATGATCGATGGTTCTAGATGAAAATAGGTGTCATTTTGGAGGTTTTTTGCGCTAATAGATTAGATGTAATAATCAATATTGTTTTCAGAAATGCGAATGATATACTTCGGCTGTCCTCTGTACAATGAGATATTTTAAATCTAAACTCAATATTGCTTCATCCACAAAGAAGGCTCTCTCTCTCTCTCTCTCTCTCTCTCTCTCTCTCTCTCTCTCTCTCTCTCTCTCTCTCTCTCTCTCTCTCTCTCTCTCTCTCGTAGGTATCATTTCGAATGGTGGTTGCAGAGCCCACTCTTCATTGTCATATGATATCTTTCGCACACACTAGAGCTATCTCTCCCCAAAAATGAAAGCGTACAAATTTTGGGAAAATATTGTCATGAGTCTTTCATTATGTCCGTCTCGTCTTTATCTAAGGAGCCAACAAGTTCAAAATTCCTTGCGCTCGTGAGTGCTGGAATATATACTCTTGTTAGGCGAAGAACTTTTTCAGAGTACGAACACATTAAACTATTCCTTCCTTCGAATATTAGAATGAGTTCGGAATTTCTTTCTGTGTTACACACGTATTATACAGGAATTTGTATGCATATGCTGGATGCAGTTATGAAAAAATATAAATATAAATAATAAGCATGTGTATGCACCTTAGTTCAGGCATTCACTTTTATTTTTTCTGTGTTTATTTAACTGTTCGTGCCTTCAGACCTGTGTGTGTGTGTGTGTGTGTTTTTTTTATGCTTAACGAGTAATTTGTATATAATTGAAATTTTTCTCCGATTCATTTAGAATATTTGATTAGCTTGGACTTTTCATGCCTGATAGAATAGTCACAACTTTATGTTTTTAAACAAAACTAAATTCTTGACCATGATGAAGCTGACTTCATTACTGTTTCTCAAAAACATTATCAAAAATTTCAGTATTATGAATTGCCCAAAATGCGATGATAAAATAAGTGACAAATGAACGCAAAATTGAAATTAAGTATGACTGTAACAACAAACAAACAAAAAAATAACAACAACAATCACGACACCACAACACCGTGGAAGGAGTCATTTTCATTTGGCAGTACTCCTCTCAAAGACAAGCAAAAAAAAAAAAAAAAAAGGATAATCCCA
>NC_089755.1:31551242-31556242 GCF_040412425.1 Macrobrachium rosenbergii
AAGACTCTTATCCATTAAGACCTGGGTAAACTTGTGGGCGATCGGAGGGGCAATATCCATGGACTTGGCAGATAAGAACCAACTGCTGTCCCACACAACAATGGCTGGAACACTTGATATTTTTTCGTCCTATGCCAGTAGGTTACCAGCAACCAAAGGCTTTTAGTATGCAGTACAGGAAAGATAGTTTTTTATCATTTTTTTAAATACAAGCCGGCTAGATGCTACTCGAATATAAATTGTAGGGATTACTGATATAGTCCCATGGATATCATGAATCGTTTTACTTCTACTTCGGAAATAGTTAGAAACTTGCTAAGTCATTAGGTTTAAAGAATTCTTACCAAGGCTTGGATGAAAGGTATTCCTGTAAGATACTGGAAGCAGTGCAGACTATTTTAGATTTTTTTAAGTGTTGTAACTGTATTTTGTTGAGGCTTCCGGCTTATTATGATAAATTACTGCTTTAGGTGATAGTATATGTTAATTTTGATGATGAATTAAGAGACCAGAGCACAGTTCTGTTATTTATGATCTCACAAATCATTCCACCAGTTTTATTGCATATCAGTATTTTAAAATGCGTGAGAATAATATTTTCATCCTAATTCTTGAAATGTATCGAGCATGAGGTCTCATCAGTTAAAAAAATTCTATTTTTTGTTAATATGAAATATTTATGTTTATTATCGTTTCTAGAGAAACAATGAGTTCTGAACTTTCCTTTCTCTGTATCATATTTTGTGTTCTCTCATTCCCTTCGCTAATTTCTGCACCTGTGTTTTTTTCAAGGGATGAAAGGCAACTGGGCATTTATTTTCAGGCATCTTTGTCTTAAACAAAAAACCGATTTCTGAAAAGGAAAATTCTTTTATCTCAGAAGCAACATTCTGAAAGATATTTTCGCCTTGATTAGCATTCCACATACTTCTCATAATCTCTGACTTCTGCATAATTGCTCTTTAAATTCATACTTTTTAGAATTACCTCAGCTTCACAGTAGTTGTGTTATCAAATTCAAGATCTTTTTCATGCTTTCAGCCCTATCCTTTATAGCGTATTCAAATGATTTTTTGACTTACTCGAAAATTTTATTATGAATGAAACATTTTTATGTTAATATTTTTTACAGGAATTTTTTCATATTTGAAAAAATGAAAAGTGACCAATGGAAATTTCTAGCCATTTTTTATCACTGCCCGGTGGGTGTTCTCTCTCTCTCTCTCTCTCTCTCTCTCTCTCTCTCTCTCTCTCTCTCTCTCTCTCTCTCTCTCTCCCAGTAATATGCAAAACATGTTTTTTTATTTGTTACCTTCCTTTTTTTTAAATTATATTTGTCAAGCCTTTGAGTCTTTTTTATTATAAGGTTAGCTTTTGGAATTTTATCATTTCTGTCATTAGTTAGTCTCGTAGTCTTACCATTCGTGTGTTTCATTATTATTTAATATGTATTTCTTCTTGGTAACAAAACTATCAACCACGGAGATTTTTTCATGTCTCCATTTACACCATTATTTTCCTTTTATGTATATTTTCCATGTAGTTATGCCTCCTTGTAGCCTTACGTGTATACAGGGGTATGTTTGTTAAAGTGTTTAGAAATTACAAGAAAGAAGAGCAGGAAATCCATTAAAAAGAATTAGTAAAAAACCGGAATTATATTCATGACTCTTCCAAAAGACACGTTTTGGAATTCTCTTATTGACTCCGTTAACCCACACTCGACAGAGAGGTAATGTTTTCGAGCCTGTTTGCCTCTGCATTATTAAGACCTCGTGACTAGTCTCCAGTGATTAAATTCTGGCAGAGACAGGAATATAACTTCTGGGAGAGACAAGAAATGTAACTTTTGGGAGAGATAGGCATTCCATTTTTTGGTAGAAGGAACATTTTGAGGATGAAATTTCAGCCATGGCAGAGATTTGCGATTCTCGTTTTCTTCATTAGTAAATGTTTTGCTCTTTTCCTTCGACTCGCTTTGCCTGGTTTCCCTGTGGCATGATTTAGAAATGGCCAAGTGACTGTCCATCTCACTGGCCTGAGCACTTGTTTCTTGGGCCTATTTCATACCTTGAAAATGATAAAACATACGAGGGAAAGCGAAACAGACGCTTATTCCCAATTGCCTTCGTGACTTAGAACGCAAGCACGGACGTTTCCCCTAAACCCCCTCCCCACTCCACACCCCCCCCCCTCCACCCCTAGTTCTCCCCTTGTCTGGCTATTACCTCAGCAGAGCAAGAGGATCGTTCCTCCCCTGAGATATTCATCTTCATGTCTGAAGCGCAATTTGGCAATTTGGTGCCACTGGATTGCTCCTTCCCTTGATTACTCGCATGATTTTAGCCCCTCTTGCAACTGGAGGCGGTTGTTGGTATTAGAAGACGGAAGCGCTCGGGTGTTTGCTAATGAAAGTTAACTCTTCCTTTTTACCAGTGCATTCTTTTTCGTGAAGTCTCCTTCTTTGCTGAATATGCTCTTGGTGTCTCTACATGGTTACGGCATGTGTGGATGTCATAAACGAGATCTCTGTGCCACAAAAAAAAAGTATACCTTAGTTTTACCAGACCACTGAGTTGATTAACAGCTTTCCTAGGGCTGGCCCGAAGGATCAGACTTATTTTACGTGGCTAAGAACCAATTGGTTACGTAGCAACGGGACCTGCAGCTTATTGTGGAATCCGAACCACATTATAGCGAGAAATGAATTTCTATCACCAGAAATAAATTCCTCTAATTCTTCATTAGCCGGCCGGAGACTCGAACTCGGGCCTAGCGAGTGCTAGCCGACAACTCTACCGATTCCCCCAACGAAGAACTAACCTACAACCCACGAATTAGGTGTTGACGTTAAACTCCATTTGTTATTAAATGATAAGGTAGCGCATGAATACAGCGCATAATACTAAAAGTGTCGTTTCCACGTAGTTCACGATTTTCAACACCCTTCCTCACTAAATGCTTACGCGACATCTCCATGACCGCGTATATTGCGTAATGGTCTAAATATAAACCTCCATCATATCGCTTGGCTCTATCTTCAGGGTAACGTCTATTGCATACTAAGTCTCGAGAGCGGAAACCAGAAATGGCTGTCCCCTGCAATTAGCGTCACGTTAAGATGACCACCCTGGCACACCAAATCTTCTTTAACCCAGTTTACGTCAAGTGCACCTCCTTCGGAGTACGAACTGCACAGGATGTGGATTTGTTTAGGACCTTCATGAGCCACACCTCCTCTGCCGCTGCCCACAAGAATATATATATATATATATATATATATATATATATATATATATATATATATATATATATATATATATATATATATATATATATATATATATATATATATATATATATGTGTGTGTCTATATTGTGTGTGTTTGTTTGTTTGTTTGTTTGTGTGTGCAGCGCGTGCCATATTTCAGCTTAATTTGTTTATGTAAAATTCTGTAAGCGTCATCGTGTTGCTCTGCATAATTGCCAGCATGAAATTGCACTCGTGTTCTGAAATAGAGGCAGCGTGAAAAATTCGGGAAATGATGGAGCTAAATCAGTCTTTCTACCTTTAGTCTGACATTTATTGGATATTTGGTCCTGGTATTGACGGTAAGCACAGCTGACCATTGCCATATCTATTTATAATTAAATGAATATAACATTTTTAATATCTAACCACAGCCGCGCTTGACAGACGCCAGGTGGGAGTGTAAAGTTTCTGCGGCTTTTAGCGAAGGAATGGGAAACCTGGCGCTTAAAAGTGACATTAGCAACTGAAGTGTAGATAAATGAATGAATGAATTAATAGATAAATAATTACAGAAAAACTGAGATAAATAGTTAAATAAACAAAAGGGGATTTGATACGAATGACTAAAGAATCGTGTGTATGAGGTTTTTCTTTTCCTTTTTTTTTGTCTTTGTAAGTGATTAATTCAAATAATAAACAACCTATAACCTGAAAGTTAGTCGACTGTTGAAATAAAACGTCATCCATCACATATATGTAATGGATGACGTTTTATTTCAACATATGTAGTTTCATTTCAATATATGTAGTTTTTTCAAACTGGGGGAGTTGTTATTTTGGGGGAAAAAATCGGAGGGAGTAAAAAACAACTTACTAAATATAGTAAGACCTCTACATAATCATGAAGCTGAGGCAATTGAAGTTCAGTCGTTCATATCTAAGCTATTTGATAATTTCAGTCTTTTAGCGTTATGTTTTCCAGTATATCTAAAACACTGTCACTGCGGCTAAATCGTCCTTGATGTTCAAAAATTTATCTTCAAATCATCGATAAACTTCGATTATCTGCAGCTAAGGTCCTCATGAGGGTTATCGGGAATGGTGAAATTAGTCAGGAAATTCAGTATGTAAATGTCAGAGCGCGTCATGAAATTGAATATCTGCAGATGAAATTTCCTCATCGCGTTTAATACTTCAAGGTGGCATTCTTCATGAGTTCAAGATTAAAAGATCGTATTTCCCAGTATAGGTTATTATTTATAAGTCAGATTTCTTTACAGAGTTCAAAATTTAAAAATCAAATTTGCTAATGGAGGTTCTTATTTGAAAGTCAAATTTCCCATGAAGTTAAGGATTTCAAGGAGAAAATTTCCACAGAATCTTTGATATTGAAAGATTATATGTGCTCACGAAGTTTAATATTTAAAGGTCAAAATAATTTCTTCATTCAGTCCAATTTCTCAAGGTCAGTTTTGATTATGCAATTTTGTATTTAAAGGTGAAATTTTTAAATTAAGTAAAAAAAATTAATGCTCAAAATCCTTATCAAGTTAAACATATAACAATAAAACTTTGTCATGCATCTCAATATATAAAGTTCAGATATCCTAATAAGTCAATTTCAGATATCCTAATAAATTTGAATATTTAAAGATTCAAAAATCCCACTGAAATTTAGTTCATTATTTAAAGGTCTCATTCCCTCATGAAATTCAATATTCACAGGTGAAATTTCCTCCAGAAATTC
>NC_089755.1:31558742-31566242 GCF_040412425.1 Macrobrachium rosenbergii
AGAGGGATGATAGTTGAGCTGAATTCTGCATTTTTATGATTTAGTTTTTTATAGGTATTTACACGTTCATCAGTTTCTTAGGCTTGACATTAATCAGCTAACAATGCTTTATATATATATATATATATGTGTGTGTGTGTGTGTGTGTTTGTGTGTGTAATCTCTTTATTAATTCCTTCATTCATTCTTCTAACTAGTTCTCTAAATCCCTAGCTAAGAAGAAGAAATGTCTGGATGTTTACCTCTGATGCTCTGAGCCTTATCCTTGAGCAATAAATTTTCCCCATAAATTCGGCGGATAAATCAGCCGAAATATGCAATAACAGGCCAAAAGCAATGCATCAACGTCGAAGGAACACAATGCGCCGTTTTTCCTGCATATCCGCATCTGTCGGCAAAAAGAAAGGCTTCGGATATTTATATGTCGCCTCGAAATTTATGTCGCTTTTAAATCTTTCGCGCCGGAAGGAGAGACGTTAATTTCCAAGCAATCGGTTTTATATTTCGAAGGGTATTTAACTTTACAGTATATAATATATTTTTGTACGTTGAAATCGGAGCAGTCGGTTATAGATATAAAATTCCTTTTAGAATAAATTTGCGCGTGTTAATTATTCGTAGTATTTTGGTTTTATATTTAGATAAAGTATATTTAACTATGCAGTATATCTACGTATGTTGAATTTGGAGGAAATGAATTTCATATTTTTGTGTTCCTTTTACCAAATTTTTTTTAAGTTAAATTCGGAGCAGTTGGTTTTATATTTACAATTCCTTTTACAATATTTTGGTTTATGTTAAATATCTAGGTATATTTTTTTCATGTAATTTGTATTTATGTGATGAAATGCGGAATAAAACATGTTATGCTATATAAATCTTCAGAGCTTCTATATATTCATATATGTGCCAGTTCTATTGCATTAATTAATTCATTCATTCATTCTTAAACACACAAGATACTCTATCTTCATGTGTAAAAAATGAGAATAAACGCACTGTGTATACATTCATACATCATATATATATATGTATATATATATATAATTATATATATATACATACATACATACACATATACACATATGCCGTAAAATCTTTTATATTCATAAACATTAAACTACAAATGTCGTTTAAAATTAAATTCTTTCAACCCCAAGGGGATATGTTACTACAGGTTGAGTCAGTTTGATATTTAAACGAAGGGATTTGAAGTTTAATGTTTATATATTATATATATATACGACGAATATTATATATATTATATATATATATATATATATATATATATATATATATATATATATATATATATATATATATATATATATATATATATATATATATATATATATATATAGTTTTGGCGGTTATCACAATTACATACATATCTGGCAAAAGAAAGAGGCCCGTATTGATAATGTACAACGGTAAGAAAAACATACTTACATTGTAATACAATTTAATATTCCAAAATTTTCATTCTTGTTGCTTAGCTTTACAGCTTTGCGCTGATTACTTCCAGTCTCTGTTCAGGACTGCTAATGCCAGCATCCTTTTATGTCGGGCGTGAGAGAGAATTCTACAAAGAATCACCCACTTGGGTATTTCGGAACACGGAACAACCTCTAAAGTTTTACATTTCATTGGATCTCTCTCTCTCTCTCTCTCTCTCTCTCTCTCTCTCTCTCTCTCTCTCTCTCTCTCTCTCTCTCTCTGGGAAAAATCTCATGTGATACATCCTATTTCCTGGATGTTAATTGCAGAATAGTACTCTCCGTCTCTCTTTCAGTATATATTCAACATCTCTCTCTCTCTCTCTCTCTCTCTCTCTCTCTCTCTCTCTCTCTCTCTCTCTCTCTCTTTCAGAATAATTATCATATGATAAATATTTTTTCTGAACAATTTATTGTAGAATAACTCTATGTGCCTCTCCATCAGTATCTTAAAGCTTTCCTCTCTCTCTCTCTCTCTCTCTCTCTCTCTCTCTCTCTCTCTCTCTCTCTCTCTCTCTCTCTCTCTCTCTCTTTTTTCTCAGAATAATTATCATATGATCATTTTTTTTTCAGAATAAATTATTGTAGAAAAACCTCATGTGCCTCTCCATCAATATCTTAGAGCTTCTCTCTCTCTCTCTCTCTCTCTCTCTCTCTCTCTCTCTCTCTCTCTCTCTCTCTCTCTCTCTCTCTCTCTCTCTCTCTCTCTCTCTCTCTGTCCCCAGTTATGCTGATGGTATGTGATTTTGCAGGTCCACGTTCCCCAACCACATCCCACTTTTCAATCTTATATTCCTCCATGGTCGTGAAATTATGCTCCTGCGATGGATTTATGGTATCTAAGATGAAGGAGAGAGGAAATGAAGAGATATAAAAACCAAAAAATAAAGGAAAAATATTGAAGGGTACGAAGTTAAGTCGATACGAATAAAAATGATGATGAAGGCACGGATTAGCATTCTGTTATGGTAGCATATGAAAAATTGAATTTTTCTTGTCACATGTAAATATGTTTATAAATACATATGTGTATATATATGTATATATATAATTTTATATCTTTTATGAAATGGTCTTTAGAATATTTCGGTAATATTTTGCTCAAGCACGAATCGTTATTAGTCCCCCAAAAATAATTAAACATTTCATTGTCCATTTCTCAAAAACTTTATAATATCCTGGCTGTATAAGGATGTCCCTTAATATCTGGTCATAACAATGATGCTCTTTTTTTTTTTTTACTTTTTATTCATTCGTTTAAATTTTGCTAAGACGCGCAGAACTATTAACATCAAAAAATGAAAACTTTATTTTTCACCGCACAAAGGAATGCTTTGGTTATACAGCCGCCGTTTCAAGACGACCCGAAATATTTGGTCTATCTAGATTCGCTTGAACTATAAATATCCTTCGTGAAAGTCCTTTCCTGCAAAAGATTAATTTAGCAAAAATGTTAACGTCGCAGAATCTGAGCCATTGACCCGGATAAGGTCAGTATCTGGCAAAGAAGAAGGAAATTCTTGAAAAATTTCCAAGTATCTCTTTTCTTCCATTACTAAATCTCGTTTCAAAATTCATTAATTCTACTCCATTGGAGGGCAACTTTCGCAAAATTATCTTGCGAAACTGTCTGTTGTAGGGCAACTTTACTAATAAAACTTTTATTATCCGGTCTGATGAAAAGTACTACCTCAAATTCTTTTATTCCATTGTATGTTGAAGGATAAACTACACAAAGTTCTTTTTAGTCTGCTCTAGTGAATGATAAATTACGTAAAATCTTTTTACTTTATTGCCTACTGAAAATAAACTGCACAGGGTTCTTTATTGCAGAGTAAATTCCACAAAATTCCCCAATTCTAGTTTCTGTTGAGAGATAAACTATGCGAAGCTATTTTATTGAAGAGTAAATTGTAAAAAGTTTTTCTGTTCTACTGTCGTTGAAAGATTAATTATGCAGTCGTTATATTGAGAGTAAATTACTCATAATTTTTCAGTTCCACTGCCGTTTGAAGGTAAACTACGCCAAATTATTATACTGGAGAGTAAATTACGCAAAATTCCTCTATTCTACTGTCTGTTGAAAGGTAAACTGTGCAAATTTCTTTTATTCCAAAATGCTAAAAAAAACTTTTATTGCAATGTATGCAAGAAGGTAATCAACCGAAATTCATTTCATCTTACTGTCTGTTGATTTTTTTATGGTAAATAACATCACTTAACTTTCATGACAGTCCGGCAGTTTCTTGTTATCAGGGATCTAGAAGGTTATATTTTGGTTCGATTATCTTTATTGATTCAGCAACCGTTTTCCTTTGTTAGACTTTTCAGGAACTTAAAATGAGAGTTTTTCAGAGCACCAGAGGTGCAGGTAACGGATGTGCTGCATTATGTTTGCTCTTTGTTGAATATATACTGAATTAATTTTAATCCAGCTAAAACATGTGATCAGAAGTTATCAATATAGTTTCAGAGATTTCTCATTTCTTCGTAAGTCAGTCAATAGTTGAGGCAAAATTGTGTAAATGTTCTCAAGGATTTTTTTAATGACGTAGTTAAAGATGATAAAATAGATATTAAATATTTCTTATCCGAAGTACGGAGCAACATTTTACTAAATGTCGATTTATTTTATGACGATTGAGAGCATTAATTGCTACAACTATTTCCCTTGATACTCATAAGATCCTGTGGTTCGCTAGGGAAGTAATAAACATTCCACGAAAAATGTAAATAGTGGTTAACCCAAGGGAAAAAGTGCAGATTTATGGTCAGTCTGGGACGAAGAAATTCTCTTTAAATTTTGTGTTATTATAGAAAAAATAA
This sequence comes from Macrobrachium rosenbergii, assembly GCF_040412425.1. NCBI lineage: Eukaryota > Metazoa > Arthropoda > Malacostraca > Decapoda > Palaemonidae > Macrobrachium > Macrobrachium rosenbergii. The sequence continues at coordinate 31,563,065 of NC_089755.1, forward strand.
GTTAATTTTAATATGACATACTTAAGCGAGGTGCATTGTTTTTATGTAAAAAGATGTGCCATTGTTGTCATTATTCATGCAGGTCAAGTTTGAAGGTTTAAAGGCTTAAATGTCACTAATTAGCCGCAGAGACAAGTGACAGACCATTACAGCTTTGTACAATGTCTTAGAAACCGAATATAAACCCACAGATGATAGGCGCCCAACACCTGTCTCCACCTACATGGAGCACGGGGAAGCCAGCCAGTGGTTACTTCTGGTGACTTAGTAGTAGTTAAACCTTAGGTTCCCATCAGATCCCCCGTATCTTACTCACAGTGACGGTTTCAGATCGTATGCACAGGTAAAATCTGTTATGGCGTTGGTCAGTCTTGAACTTAGAAAAAGCCCAGTTTGATGTCGCCCTCGATACTAATCAAACAACATCCCTGTGTTAACATTATTTTGAAATAGCTCTTATTATTTCTGATTATATTTATTTCGTAACTTAGATTTTCTTTTTGGGTTATCTCGCTTGGTTATGCAGGGTTCAGAGGTCCATATCAGGTCTCATATACCCTGCAACATTTCTGGCAAGGGCTCGTGATTGAAAAAGCAGACTTGATCTACATATATGCATGTATGTTGATATGTATGTAAGTATGTATGCATGTATATATGAAGGCAAGGACGTATTCAGTCAGCTACATCACACAACTGTTAATATCATTGCATTGAATAATACTCATCAAGATTAAAATAAGGTTAAAAAAAAGAGAGAAAAAAAGGAAGAATGCCCATGCAAAATCCCATTCATTTTCTTATGGAATAAAATCTCTCAAAAGTGAATGGATTTTCTCTGAGAGAATTTCCTTGTTTCCTCAGCCCCTTCACTAATGTAATCTCATCTCATAAGGATCTTTCCCGGTGCATTTTTAAGGGGATTTCAGGCCTTAAGAGGATTCAGTTGTAAAATATGAAATAGGATGAGAGAGAGAGAGAGAGAGAGAGAGAGAGAGAGAGAGAGAGAGAGAGAGAGAGAGAGAGAGAGAGAGAGAGGGAAGACTAAAAAGGCTTTCACATATATGTTTTGGCGTTGATTATTAACATTTTCGGATGTATTTATGAACCTCTAAATTTTAAGAAGAGATTACGTTTAATTCGTAATGGAGAAAACCAAGTAAATTATTGTTAAGTGGTTTTGTTCATTATATGAAATCTTTAAAATAATGAGGTAAGAGTTTTTAAACAGGTTATGATAAAATTAATCAGTTTGAAAACTGTTAATTTATCATTTTAGAAAAATCATGAAATGAACAAAACACTTATTTAATAATTCACGAAAGAAGTAATGCATTATTAAAGTTTATAGGTAATAAAATCGTTGGAAAATTTTAACAGCCAACTCTGAAACGTAAAGTCAGACAACTACAAGAAGTGGAGAGAAATCGTAGAAGTAGAAAAGAAATCCGAAGATATTCTAAGCGGATCAGACGAAATCCCACAACACATTACAGCAACAAAGGCAATGTCATCCCCGGGAGGCTTATGGGGTCTGTTGTATAAAATCCACATATTCTAGGAAGCCCCTTTTCTATGAAATCCAAAATGTGGTCATGAGGAGGATATATCTCCATCATAAACTTTTACTGCCCTATCGAGAAACAGCTAAGGAAGAGAAGACAACCCTCTGTAATATATTATTTATATATATAAATAAATAAATAAATAAATAAATAAATAAATAAATAAATATATATATATATATATATATATATATATATATATATATATATATATATATATATATATATATATATATATATATATATATATATATATATGTATGTATGTATGTATGTGTGTGTGTATAGACTGATACGGAGATAGATGTTTTGTATAGTGTTTACTTGTATATACCCTCCAGTTTTCACAAACTTTATGTGATGAGGTTGCTAGCTTTACACCGTGTCCCATAAATGTTCAACGGGAATATATGCTGAGAGCACACTTGCTTTTCATGTAGTCACCTATCCAGTTACTGACCAGACTCAGCATTGCCTCAAGTACCCAGTTGGTAGGGCTTTCGTCTCTCCAGCGGAAGGTTCTAGGTTCTGTTCACCCAAAGCGAAAATTTATCAGGGTGGTTGTGTAAAGTCCCATTGACCTTATATTGACCTAAGATATGGCTTATGTACCCGGTAGATAGGAGACTCAGTAGATAACAAGCAAAGAGAGCAGGCCTTGAGCTAGCAATTGTATAGAGTTTATATATACATATATATATATATATATATATATATATATATATATATATATATATATATATATGTGTGTGTGTGTGTGTGTGTGTGTGTGTGTGTATATATGTATATATATATATATATATATATATATATATATATATATATATATATATATATATATATATATATAATTAAATGTGCGGGAAGATGTATCTTTTTTAGTAAATTTTTAGGTATTGACAAAGGTGCCCTAATGACAGCTTGGTCTACTGGTGAGAACAACGGGGAATCGAACCCATGTTCTTGTGAACGCGAGCCGGATGCTTTAACTTTGCCGTGAGAAAGGGTAACTGTAAAGCTTTCCCCATTTGTATAAAAATGATGATGTGGTAATAAGATTCTTCAACTCTCAGACGGATGGACACAGGAGCTCAATTTCTGAAGAGGTCTGATTTTCTTAGGTCGTTCCACTATTCAAATACTGATTATATTTGAATATATGATTCAGATTAGGGTTGCTTTACTCCAGCACAGACTTCTACCCAAAGACTGCCCGTAGGTGTGATAAGTTCTACAAAGGATTAAGAGACCTCGTGCAGACCTTTGGACTCCGACAAACCAACAGAGACTGCGTGACAAAGGTGTAATTGTAATAACATCAGATATAGAGATCTATAACGCAGATTCCTTCTCAAGTCTCCATTCAGTATTTAAAACTCATTATTCCAAAAACTGTTGATTTACTTTTTTTTTTTTTCTAGGAAAACCCTTGGCAATTTCTCTTACTGCCCATTGAGAAATTAAGATACTTCACTCTTTAACTATGAACTCTAACCTTTTTTTTAAAAGTAATTAACGTCAGGTAATGAAGTTATAATTACTCTTCCGCCAGAGAGCAATTCCCCTAAGGGAAAAATACGCATTCACAAAATGATTAATTACATCCACCTCTG
>NC_089755.1:31568742-31586242 GCF_040412425.1 Macrobrachium rosenbergii
CACAATAAGCTGTAGGTCCCGTTGCTAGGTAACCAATTGGTTCTTGGCCACGTAAAATAAGTCTAATCCTTCCGGCCAGCCCTAGGAGAGCTGTTAATCAGCTCAGTGGTCTGGTTAAACTAAAGGTATACTTACCTTCTCTCTCTCTCTCTCTCTCTCTCTCTCTCTCTCTCTCTCTCTCTCTCTCTCTCTCTCTCTCTCTCTCTCTCTCTTCACTTACTGTAGAAAATAAACATTTTCCTTAACTCCCATTTTCTCTTCCTAGTTGATACAGAGAACTGAGTATTTATTTTACTCCCAGGTATCTCTCTCTCTCTCTCTCTCTCTCTCTCTCTCTCTCTCTCTCTCTCTCTCTCTCTCTCTCTCTCTCAATGCATTCTTGCCCCTGTTTCAATGATAAATTTTTTAGTTTTTCCATAAGTGCTAGATTTCCCCCTGTTTTGTGTATTCCATCAGGGTTAGATGTACTGTATATTTGTTGATTGTCAACATATACTTTAGTACGGCATTATAGCCCTTTTAATTAGCGTTCGTTTTCCATCCTTTGAGAAGTAAGAACGTTGGGTACAATTTTCACTCGCGGTCTTTTTTTCATTCACACAGACGGTGAAGAGAAGGAGACAGGTATGTTTGACCAAACCTAAATCGGGTAAGTGCTAGAAAGCTCTCCTTTATGGTACTTCAGAGTTTTTAGCACGGATATCTATCTATCTATCTATCTATCTGTCTGTCTAGCTGTCTATATATATATATATATGAGAGAGAAAGAGAGAGAGAGAGAGAGAGAGAGAGAGAGAGAGATAGAGAGAACGGTTGGTCGACTCCAGTTCGCTGTAATGTAAATAATATTAGGTTATCGCCAGAGTGAAACTGATCTGAATTATTTAAAGCATTCAGGTCAAGTTTCTCAGTGAAAAAAAGCAAGTTAAAGAAACTTCCACGTTCTAAGACAAAATGATATAAAAGAGGAATTAAGCTGTTTGACTCCTCCTGTTCTTTCAAAAACGACTGAAAAAATCTTGATGTTTAAAATACTTTCAATACTTACCACATCCGTGTCATATTCAGAGGTTTTATTCTACGTTGCCGTGCGTTCAATGAAATGAAAACATGCTCTGTTAGCAATTAACAAGCAGTCCAATTAAGCCAGTAAGCTGTCCGTCTCAATTTTCGAACGAATTCGAATAGCGAATTAGCATTAAATATTGCACGAGGGAGAGTCTCCGTGTAGGTGGGTGATACAGTTGCCGCTTTTTCTGTTTTTTTTTTATTTTTTTATTTTTCAATCACCTGTCTCATTGTGGTTAATAAAGTGAATAATGTTATTTTACATTAATTCTGTTATCACTGGTTGTTGATGAGGAGCAGCACTTATTATTTAACTTTCATCGCTTTATTGGTGGGAAAATTTAAAATGTAAATTCTATAACACTAAAAAAAAGAGAAGGTAAAAAATAAAAGATATAAGTTCTGCATATTACTGAGGGAGAGGCGAATAAGAAAACCTGAAATATTAATTGTATAATTTTTTTTCTGGAGAGACAGGTGGACAGAAAGTAAAACACGAATTTGCATATATCAATTCTGATCATACACATGCAGAGAGAGAGAGAGAGAGAGAGAGAGAGAGAGAGAGAGAGAGAGAGAGAGAGAGAGAGAGAGCCCAGCCAAGCACAAAATGCCTCTCTGGCAATGTTAGCCACAAGTTGCAAATGTAGATGTCCCTCAGTATCGACAGGCTTCATGGCCTCTCTCTCTCCTCTTCCTCCTCCTCCTCCTCCTCCTCCTCCTCCTCCTCCTCCTCCTCCTCCTCCTCCTCCTCCTCCTCCTCCTCCAGCGGTCAGCTCCTCTACACTGTCGTCTGAGCGATAAGTCGATATTGGATTTCATTCATGCTGAATCATCCGCAATAGACAGTGTATGGTGGGGTTCAGGGACCACGTTCTTGGTGTCATTTGGCGCTACCCGAGGAGATCCCTCCGAATATTAAGGACATTACGGGGACACTGAGTCTTCTTTTCCCTCTCCTCCCACTACTTCTTCCTCTTCTTATCCTTATTTTTATCAAGTTGCTACTTCGCTCTCTTTCTTCTCAATCTACTTCCCACACGGCTGCTACGCCCTGCCTTAATCTACTTTCTTGAGTCTTTCATTTTAATTCTTCTTTTGGATCTCACCAAAACTTATCCATCTTCCACTTATCCTATCTTATCCTTCTTCTTGCCGTGTTAATACTTATCAGTTTTTCTCTTCTTTGTCTACTTTTTATTTTTTATCTTGTGTCTTCCGTCTCAATTCATGCTTTGTACCCCAGTTGAGATTTCGAGTGTCTGAAGACATCACGAGGACGATTATATCTTGATCTTCTTTTTTCTACATCTCGCAAGTCATTTAATTGTTCTTCTTAATCGTCTTTCTTATCTCTTCCATATTCGTTTTTTGACTCACTCCAAGAATACCCGTTCTCTCCTTTTCACTGGATTGCTGTTTCTTTTCATCGCTTATTTTTATTTTTTCAATTGATTTTTTTTTGTTCCTTTATATGACATTGTTATATAATTTTATTTTTTCCCTTGCGTTTTCTTTTCCTCTCATTTCTAAATTATTTTGTTGCTAAAGCTTTTGTTATAGTTTGTCTTATTTTCTTGGCATTTGTTATTATCCAAGTTATTTCTTCAATTTGCACGTTTTCTCTCGCCCTTCGATTTTGGCTGTCCATTTTTGGTAGCTGTTCGCACGGGAATAATTCCGAATCCTGACATACCATTACTCCGTAATTCTCGGTAATTTCAGTCCTTTGAAATATTATAACAGGCTGTAAATGCAACAACAGCATAGAAATAGTCAACATTCCACAGAATGTGCAATAGCTATAGTCAAGAGTTATGTAAATGATGAAATGTCCGGGTGCATGGGTTTAGAGCCGCGTGTCTTATACTAATAAAAGGAGCCATGGAAGAATTTGGAAGAAAATCTGTGATGTGGTTTTGAATATCTGAACATATAAATCTTCGCTACGCCGTAAACCCGTAATGAAAGCTGTATGGTTTTAAATTTAGGCGCTTAGACAAAATTTGTTTTTCACAAACATCCAAATTCTTCGTATTACTGTTTTTGGGGCCAGTCGGTGGTGATGCAAATTTTCACAACCCTCACGAAAAACTTTTTTTTTTTTTGCAACAAAATTTTGTGTGTTATAGTTGTGTGGCTTCAGAATATATATATATATATATATATATATATATATATATATATATATATATATATATACATACATACATACATACATACATACATACATACATACATACATACATACATACATACATACATAAAGTTGGCAGTAATCTTTTTAGATAGAAACAGAATTGAATGGCCACATAACTGACCTTTTTTTCATACAAGCTGAAGTTATTGAAAAATCGACTGTTTTAAAATATGTCAAGGTTATGAATACAATATATCCCCAGGGTATTAATACCCATAGCGTTTTAGGACCTTGACCCTCCAATGACTGGATATCGTCATCTGTCCGAAAGCTGAGCAATCACCTGAGTTTAGAGGAGTGAGGTCATTTGTTAGTAAGCCAATTGCTGATTAGATATTCATTAGGCTACTTCACAGAGTGTAGGTAAGTCCAAAGGACCTCACAAGGCCTCGTATAACCTTTAATGCCTTACCATACCTCGGGCCTCCCTGATGCAAAGGGCCCGAGTGGCTTAAGGCCAGCTTAAATCTAAAATGGACCACCTAACCGTTAAACAGCAGTTAGTTGATGACTGGAAACATTTATCACTGTATTTGGTAGTAACTCTGCAATTATCTAATGACGTTAGGTTGGTTTGAATAGGCCAGGGATTCAAATCAGGCCTCGTAATCCCTTTAACAGCTTACCCCACTCACTGGCTGCCTTTGTCCAAGGGCCTGCGCTGGCATAAGACCGATTTAATCTAGCAAATGACAGTCAAAAACAAAATCAGTGGAACTCATTTTTTAAGGATCTGACACGTGCTAAAAAAAACGCTCAGTGAACAAGCAAATAACGAATAAGTGAGCACGAAAAAAAAGAATGGTCAATGAAAAGCTGACGAAATGAATGATACTACCCTCGTGCCCTGGGCGCTGGTTGGGATTGGGGCCACTGGTGTAGGTGGGGGTGGGGATTGGGGGTTAATCTCACCGAATGTAGCCGATGTTGCGTATGTTAATACTGATACGAGATGACGTGTACGCGCACAATTATTGGAACCCGATACGAGTCGCCGAAAAGATATATAATATGTCTTCCAGGGATTTTGGCTCTTCCTCCGTTCTCTCCTACCTTACCTCGTCTTCCTTTATCAACTCCTCCTCCTCCTCCTCCTCCTCCTCCTCCTCCTCCTCCTCCTCCTCCTCCTCCTCCTCCTCCTCCTCCTCCTCCTCCTTAGCCCCTTAACATCTCCAATCCTTATTTTTCAAACTTCTAATCCTTCTCCAACGTCTCAATGCCCATTCCTTCTATCCCTTCAACTCTTCTGCATTTTCTTGCGTGATTCTCTTCTTCCCACGTTTCCCCCTTCCTCACTACTTCTGACTTTTCCTACTCCTCACCTACTCCTCCTTCTCCAATTCTTATTCCTCAGCCTTCCACTCGTCCCTTGTCGACTACTTCTCCAGTTCCTCTTCTTCCTCCTTCCCCCACCTAATCTTTCCCTTACTCTGTTGTGAATCCCGAGGACTTTTATCGAAGTGGCCATAGAAGCGAGGCGTGGATTGAAGGACCAGACGTTTCCTGATGTTTTCAAACTTGGTTTCACATTTATCAAGAAAGCGCCGTCAAGTGGATGTCCAGATATCCAGTGAATGTTTGAAGTGATACCATGTCTGGGTATTTTATTTTGATCAAGAGATTCGAAAAGCAAACAGTAAGGTTCCTCTTTCTTGGCCTACGGTAGGCTTTCATATAAGCGCGTCCGTGTTTGGATAACTGAAATATTTTGAAATACAGTACTTGAAGGTGAGTGCCTCACCTCATGTTGTGATTCGAGTGAGTTATGAGTTGTATGCCCTGCTTGCCCAGAGGCTCAGCGATTCCTTGGAATCATATTGCAATGAGAAATCTAATTTTGATATTTCGGCGGCCGTTTTTGTCAGTAAATAAGTTTGTTAGGACATGAATATAGTGTGAATGGAATCTGTACTGATATGTCTAAAAGGTAATAGTTTGTTTGTTCTTAGAATTACACTGTTTGTACTATTCACAAAAAACCTATATTAAGAAAGGTTGCGCAAGTATATAATCATGATGGTAATTGTATGTCATTTCATTCAGATATCCCCCAGAGGAGGGTAATGTCGCGTGGCGCACTGTAGGTAATACTAAGGGTTCTTTGCAGCTTCCCTTCGGCCCATAGCTGCAACCCCTTTCATTCCTTTTACTGTACCTCCGTTCATAGTCTCTTTCTTCCAATTTACTTTCCACCCTCTCCCTAACAGTTGCTTCATAGTGCAACTGCGAGGTTTTCCTCCTGTTACACCTTTCAAACCTGTTTACTCTCAATTTCCCTTTCTGCGCTGAATGACCTCATACGTCCCAGATGTTGGCGTATGGCCTAAATTTTATGTACCATTCCATTCCATTCCATTTAAATACGGACAAAATTCCCTGCTAAATGATATCAGATTCACCCCGACTTCCGAAAATCCCTTCAACAAATGACATTCATTTCATAGTAAATAATTTTCGGTAAATGATGATTTTATCAATGCTTAATGGGTTTCAGTCAGAGGCTCAGTTTATTTGAAAAGGGAATCAAATTATAAAATGTTTTAATAGATATTGCTTATCTAATTAAATGAAGATCATATCACAGATTGTACCAACTGCAGTCCAATATATAATTTAGTATCGTTTGCGAAGACAGCGACTGAATTCTGTTACATTTATGTTTTACATATGACCAGCTATAACTTTTCTCAATTAGGGGTAATTCTAGAGTCAAGAAAGAGCTACGGCAGCTTTATATGCTAAATACTAGTGGGAGGAGCGCCGGGAGACAGCAAACCTTCTCCAAGGCTGGGTAATCCTCCACCATCGCCCCCGCCCCCACCAAATAATGTCCACTGTCCACAGCAGGATCTTTCCCCAAATTTAGTTACGTGGTTCATCCATGGTCAAATTTTCGTCAGAATCCAGGAATAACTTTCTGCTCAAGCCCACTAACAACAGACCAACAGAAAAACCCAGTCAAAAGCATAACCACCAAATAGGAGGGCCGACAGGGTAGTAGTGAGGTTAGTGCATCTCACATGGTGTACGGTAGGAATTGCTGAAGGGTGTTTGTGGTATCCCCTCAACCCCTAGCTCCACCAACTTTTTTGCCTTTTACATTACCTCCATTCCCGCCTCCTTCCTTCTATTTGGTTTCCAGCCTCCCAAACTCCAGTATTCCTTCTTATTGCAACTGTGGAGTTTTTTCCCAGTTCCATCTTTAGATCTTTGTGCTTCATCTCCTCTGTTTACTTGGAGGGGTGGGTAGAACTCTCGACTCTCCGACCGGCCAATGAAGAATTAGAGGAATTTATTTCTGGTGATAGAAATTCATTTCTCGTCATGATGTAGTTCGGATTCCACAATAAGCTAGGTAACGAGTTGGTTCGTAGCCACGTAAAATAAGTCTAATCCTTCGGGCCAGCCCTCTCTAGGAGAGCTGTTAATCAGCTCAGTGGTCTGGTTAAACTAAGGTATACTTTTTTTTTTCCTCTGTTTACTGGATCTCTCCAACCTCTCCAACTCCCTCTTTTCACCGTCTCAAGCGCTGAATGGCCGAAAATGCCCCAGTGCTTGGCTTGACAGCCTAAAATTCTTAGAAAATTAATAAAACAAAATCATCCTCGTCTTCCCAAATGAGTTTTGGCAAGGCAGCGGAAATCATTGGGAAACTATATTTGGCTGAATGAGAGTATTGGTTTGTTTGCACAGTGTCAAAATCATCCTCCCCAACTTTTTCCTTGTTTCTGGTTTGACAAAGAGCCAGCTCTGTCGACCATCCCCTCCAAACCCCTCTTCCCTTTTCCCACCGCCCCTTCCCAGAACCTTCCCCCAAGTCCTCCTCCAAAAATTAAAATCATGGATGTGACATTACAGCAAAAGTTTCCGAAGTTTCTTCCGCGTGGAAAGGGGATCGATAATGAATTTTCATTCTCATCGTCACCTAAGTTTTTGTATTATTATTATTATTATTATTATTATTATTATTATTTTTATTATTATTGTTGTTGTTGTTGTTGTTGTTGTTGTTTGTTGTTGTTGTTGTAGTTGTATTAATGTTTAATGTTGCTTTGAGATTGGAGTTATTTTTACGATACAGATACACTAGTTTTACTGTTACACGATACTCCACCAGCAAAAGGTAATCGCCACAAGTTTGATTTTTATAGAGTAAATCTGAAAATTGCAGTCGCTCGTGTGTTGTATGGCGTCCTAAGAGGAGTAAAGGCATGTATCCTCAGCTCCATGGAGCATTGGCAAAAATAGTACTTGTAAAAGAGAGACGGTGATTGAGAGGAAGAGGCTCGAAAGAAATTGCCTTTATTTTAGTCCTTTAAAGAAGAGAGAAAAAAGGAAGCCACTCCACATATGAAGCCAGTACTCCAAGTGGGATAAATATGGCGTATGTGTGAGGGTGTCTGTGTGTCTGTACATCTGTATGCGTCCTTGTTTCTGTGAACTCGCGTGCGCTGTGACGTGAAATGTCATCTACTGAGAATTTATTCACTTCTCCTGAAACTTTGAAGAAATGGTATGCCTTAGGCATGAATTGTTCATCTCGAAATAGACCCTCATAATAGGAGCCACCCTCAACAGAATTTAATTAATGCAGGAGAGAAAAAAATGTTCTTTTGACTGGCAGAGAACACAAGTGTCTATGGAGTTTCGCTTTTCAGAAAATGTAGCGCAGGCAAACAGTTTTTGTGTTTGATGTAAGGCCCAATTTGTTGGGGGGTCGGGGGGAAACCTCCAAGAAGTAAGGCATAATGCTCGCCCTCAGTATCGTGGGTCTTTCTTAATGGAAAGTTACCTCAGGTAAACAACATCTTAATTAAACCTTGAGCGGAGGCTATACAACTTGGTTAATTAAAACAGGGCAACAAGTCAAATGAGCATATTTGAAATTTATTTCGTCTGAGCCCAGCCTTCATCTAGTTTACACCCCATTCATTTGGTGAATCAAGTTCATATTTCTCCCTCAGCGGCCCCTCGCAATTTATGCTCTAATTAGGGGTACGGATTATTCGCTGTAAATTTTTAGTCGAAAATGATACGTGCAAGTACTCCCAGTTTGTAAGTTATTTCGAAGTAAATAACGTCATTCATGGCGACTAACTTTATCATAATGTACGCTCATATTCCCAATTTCAGCCCTGTGATGCAAGGCACACACACACACACACACACACACACACAGAGAGAGAGAGAGAGAGAGAGAGAGAGAGAGAGAGAGAGAGAGAGAGAGAGAATGCTCGTACGAAGAACTAAAATATTTTTATTCCGTACTGCGAAAAAATATACCAAATATTGTATTCCCCCGGGAATGAATTGTAATGTAAACCTTTCTTTTTTAATAACTCAATGTATATATCGCGTCTATTCCTTTCATCGCAATTCCTTAATTATTGAGTTCCTTATTCGTCAGGCTTTAAAGATTCCTTCACTTTGGGTTGACGGGACATTCAAGAGTTCGCTTTCGAGAGAGATTTAATTTTGCTTTCGTAAAGTTTTTGCAGCTCCACATTTCTTTCGGTGTAATATGACATTCTTTAACTCTCTAAAAATAGGTTGTGTTTGACTATGGATTGTATTATATTTTTAAATTGTTGCTTTGGTCTTGTAGCTTTATAAGTATCGTATCACTTTTCCCGATGGACACCATTCTTCACTCTCTCTCTCTCTCTCTCTCTCTCTCTCTCTCTCTCTCTCTCTCTCTCTCTCTCTCTCTCTCATAGACCGGTTTGTGAAACTCAGGTCTCCGCACTGATATACATCAACCGCTTTTGAGACTGGGTCTTTGTTTAATGTCTCCCCTAGAGGGTCATCTCTCTGATCCACACAGTTATAGATCTGAGTGCTTGTTTAGATAACTGCCAGAGTTGAACGGTCTTCAGAATAATTTGATATTTATTTCCCAAAACGTTTAGATATTGTAGCTCTTATTGAATGTTCAAATTACAAAGGATAGGAATTACTTTTTCTTTGTATTGTCTATATGTTTATCATTATATTATATATATATATATATATATATATATATATATATATATATATATATATATATATATATATATATAAATATATATACAGTATATATATATATATATATATATATATATATATATATATATATATATATATATATATATATATATATATATATATATAAATGTGTGTGTGTGTGTACACATACACAAACACACACACACACACACACACACACACACATATATATATATATATATATATATATATATATATATATATATATATATATATATATATATATATATCTTTAACAACTTCGCTTGTCTAATACTTGGACGTGAATCGAGATATTGAAATATTACTTAATGACTAAGTTAGGTTTTTGTTGAATAGTTAAACGTAGCCCGTCAGTAGTACTTTGCGAATAAAGTGTAACAGAAACTATCTACTTATTTTTCCATGACTATTTTATGCAAGGGACTTTCGTGGTTATAACTGGGAATGGGGAAATGGTACAACCTGATTATTGCGGTTTTATGTTTAATCCAGTCATTACCCAGAAATAATACGTCACTAATATTCCGCGGTTTACGAGCTTCATTTTAATAAGAAAAAAGCATCATGTACGCTGTCTTTTTTAGATGTGTTCACATGAAAAAAATGTTATGTACGCTGTCTGTTTAAATTTTATTCAGATGACAAAGGTTATGTACGCTGTCTTTTTTTAACTTTATTCAAATGAAAAAAGTGTTACGTACGCTGTCTTTTTTAGCTGTATTCAAATGAGAAAAAAGTGTTATACACGCTGTCTTTTTTAGCTGTATTCAAATGAAAAAAAGTGTTATGTACGCTGTCTTTTTTAGCTTTATTCAAATGAAAAAGTGTTGTGTACGCTGTCCTTTTGGCTTCTTTCAAGTGAAAAAAGTGTTAAGTACGCTATCTTTTTTTAGTTTTATTCAAATGAAAAAAGTTTTTTGTAAGCTATCTTTTTAGCTTTATTCAAATGAAAAGTGTTATGTACGCTATCTTTTTTTAGTTTTATTCAAATGAAAAAATTTGTATGTAAGCTATCTTTTTAGCTTTATTCAAATGAAAAGTGTTATGTACGCTATCTTTTTTTAGTTTTATTCAAATGAAAAAAAATTTATGTAAGCTATCTTTTTAGCTTTATTCAAATGAAAAGTGTTATTTACGCTATCTTTTTTAGCTTTATTCAAATGAAAACAGTGTTATGTACATTGTCTTTTTTAGCTTTACTCAAATGAAAAAAGTTTTATGTTCTCTATGTTTTTAGCTTTATTCAAATGAAGTAAGTGTTATGTACGGTATCTTTTTAGCTTTATTCAAATGAAGTAAGTGTTATGTACGGTATCTTTTTAGCTTTATTCAAATGAAGTAAGTGTTATGTACGGTATCTTTTTAGCTTTATTCAAATGAAGTAAGTGTTATGTACGGTATCTTTTTAGCTTTATTCAAATGAAAAAATTGTTATGTACACTGTCTTTTTTAGCTGTATTCAAATGAAAAAAAGTGTTATGTACGCTGTCTTTTTAGCTTTATTCAAATGAAAAAGTGTTATGTACGCTGTCTTTTTTAGCTTTATTCAGATAAAAGTGTTATGTACACTGTCTTTTTTAGCTTTATTTAAATGAAAAAGGTGTTATGTACGCTGCCTTTCATAGCTTTCTTCAAATGAAAAAGTGTTATGTATGCTGTTTTTTTAGCTGTATTCAAATGAAAAAGTGTTATGTACGCTGTCTTTTTGGCTGTATTCAAATAAAAAAGTGTTATGTACGCTGCCTTTTTTAGCTTTATTCAAATGAAAAAAAGTGTTATGTATGCTGTCTTTTTTAGCTATATTCTAATGAAAAAAGTGTTATGTACACTGTCTTTTTTAGCTTTATTTAAATGAAAAAGTGCTATGAACGCCGTCTTTTTTAGCTTTATTCACATGAAAAAAAAAGTGTTATGCACGCTGTTTTTTTTAGCTGTACTCAAATGAAAAAGGTGTTATGTACGCTGTCTTTTTTAAGCTTTATTCAAATGAAAAAAAATGTTATGTACGCTGTCTTTTTTAGCTTTATTTAAATGAAAAAAGTGTTATGTACGCTGTCTTTTTTAGCTGTATTTAAATGAAAAAACGTGTTATGTACGCTGTCTTTTTTAGCTTTGTTTGCATGAAAAAAGACGTCATGTACACTGTCGTTTTCGAATTTAATTCAAATAATAAAACAGTAGTCACGTATAGGTTACTGCTTTTTTTCGAGCTTTGTTCAAATGAAAAAAGCATTATGTACACTGTCGTTGTTCAGTTTTATTCAGATAAAAAAAGCGTCATGTACACCGTCGTTTTTTAATTTCATTCAGATAGAAAAGTCATGTACATTGTTGTTCTTTAATTTTATTCACATAAAAAAAGCATTACGTACACTGTCGTTTTTCAATTTTATTCAGATAAAAAAAAGTCATGTACACTGTCGTTTTTTAATTTTATTCAGATAAAAAAGGGTCATGTTCACTGTCGTTTTTCAATTTTATTCAGATAAAAAAAAAGTGTCATGTACAGTGTCGTTTTTTAATGCCATTCAGTTAAAAAAAAAAGCTTCATGTTCACTGCCGTTTTTTAATTTCATTCAGTTTTTTATTTTATTCAGATAAAAAAAGCGTCATGTAATTGTCGTTTTTTTTTATTTTATTCAGGTAAAAAAAAGTCATGTACACGGCCGTTTTTTTATTTTATTCACACAAAAAAAGTCATGTACACTGTCGTTTTTCAATTTTATTCAGATAAAAAAAAGCGTCATGTAAACTCGTTTTTTAATTTCATTCAGATAAAAAAAAGCTTCGTGTACACTGTCGTTTTTTTTATTTCATTCAGATAAAAAAGAGCTTCATGTACATTGTCGTTTTTTAATTTCATTCAGATAAAAAAGCGTCTTGTACACTGTCGTTTTTTTATTTTATTCAGATAAAAAAGCGTCATGTACAGTGTCCTTTTTTTTCATTTCATTCAGATAAAAAAGGCATGTACACTGTCGTTTTTTTTTTATTTTATTCAGATAAAAAGCGTCATGTACACTATCGTTTTTCAATTTTATTCAGATTAAAAAAGCGTCATGTACAGTTTCTTTTTTTAATTTCATTCAGATAAAAAAGTCATGCGCACTGTCGTTTTTTTATTTTATTCAGATAAAAAAAGCGCCATGTACA
Source organism: Macrobrachium rosenbergii (assembly GCF_040412425.1). Lineage (NCBI taxonomy): Eukaryota > Metazoa > Arthropoda > Malacostraca > Decapoda > Palaemonidae > Macrobrachium > Macrobrachium rosenbergii. The sequence goes on from NC_089755.1 coordinate 31,581,191, forward strand.
TTGTCGTTTTTTAATTTCATTCAGATAAAAAGTCATTCGCACTGTCGTTTTTTTATTTTATTCAGATAAAAAAAAGCGCCATGTACATTGTCGTTTTTTAATTTCATTCAGATAAAAAAAAGTCATGCACACTGTCTTTTTTTTATTTTATTCAGATAAAAAAAGCGTCATGTACACTGTCGTTTTTAAATTTTATTCAGATAAAAAAAAGGCGTCGTGTACACTGTCGGTTTTTAATTCTATTCAGATAAAAAAAAGCGTCTTGTACACTGTCGTTTTTTAAATTTTATTCAAATAAAAAAAGCGTCGTGCACACAGTCTTTTTTTTATTTTATTCAGATAAAAAAAGGCGTCACCTTTTTTTTTATTTAGGTGAAAAAAGCGTCATGTACACTTTCGTTTTTTAAATTTTATTCAGATGAAAAATAAGTGATGTACACCGTCGTTTTTAAAATTTTATTCAGATAAAAAAAAGTGTCATGTACACTCGTTTTTTAATGCTATTCAGATAAAGAAAAGGGTCATGTACACTCGTTTTTTTGTTTTATTCAGATAAAAAAGACGCCATGTTCACTGTCGTTTTTTAATTTTATTCAGATAAAAAAGCGTCATGTACACTGTCTTTAAGTTTTATTCAGATAAAAAAAATGGTCTTGTACACTCATTTTTTTATTTTCTTCAGATAAAAAAGGCGTCATGTTCACTGTCGTTATCTAACTTTATTCAAGTAAAAAAAACAATCGCCATTTCCCTGTTGTTTTCGAGCTTTTTTTCAGTGAACCAAAAATAACTCGTCATTAGTACAGTGCCGTTTTCGAACTACATTTAGATAAAAAAAATCTTCATTGATACTATATTCTTTTAGAAGTTTGTTCAATTAACCCGAAATAACTCGTTATCATTACTGTGTAGTTTTCGGACCCTATTCAGTTATCTGAATATAAACCCGCCATTAATACTGAGTCGGTTTCGACCTTTTTTCAAATAACTCTGCAGTAATACTTCGTGGTTTTGAGTGTTTTAATCAAGTTGCCGAGATTAACTCGTCATCATTACTGTGTAATTTACGAGCTTTATTCATATAGCCAAATATATATCGTCAATGATCCGTTGATATTTTCGAACAATAAGAAAGAAAGGCTAACATACTTACAACAACTTCACATCTGATTGTGAAATGGTGGGCCTTGTCTTCTTATGTACATGAGGGTTTTGGAAGACAAAAATTATTATCCATAATCAAGTGGGAGTTAAACCCTCTTTAAATGCAAAGAAATTTTTACGAAACAACCAACCAGCGTGGCGCAAGATCCATTCTGATTTGGGTTGTTGATGGAGTTGTTGCGGTTTTTTAAACTATTTTTTCTATATGGCGATCTCTGCAACGGCTCGATAGCTAAATCACGTCAAAAATTCTTAGAAAGACTGACAATACTTGTGGAATGTAAATTAGACCCTTGCACTCGTAACATCTCTCTCTCTCTCTCTCTCTCTCTCTCTCTCTCTCTCTCTCTCTCTCTCTCTCTCTCACTAAGTTCTTCTTTCTTCTACTCTCAGCATGTTAAAAATAAAATGAATTAATACCTAGTTAGTTATGTTACCTAACCACAAAACGCAGGGACATTTTTAGTGTTAAAAACGCAACTTTGATTCTTTATACACATAACATAAAAGACAGAAAACAAGTTTTATATACTCTGACGAGTTAACAACCGACTATTACATAAGAATAAAGATAGAACAACTGAAATTAAAGCATCAAGAGTATTCTACAGAATAACACAAAACGTCAGTCGTGTTTTCATATTTAGAACACGGCTGTGTACACATCACACTGTTACATCAGATGGTGCAGCCATCGATCTGCGTTTCCCCCAGCTGGAAGTGAACAAGCGAGCGGTTAATCACAGCGAACAGAGAGACAGCAAGCAACAATGGAAAACGCGTCTTGCTTTGCTCTTTGAGGAGCTGGGATGCCGGGTTTCTAAGCCTCCATTGTACTCGCTGACATATGGATGATTAAAAACAATATTTGTTTTTTTTTTTTGGGGTTGTTTGTTTGTATGCCTGGCTTCTGCGGATGATCTTTTTTGTTTGTCTGCCATAGAATGGCGTTGTCTGGAAGTCAAGAGTATGGAGGTTTTTACTTTCTAATGGCATTTTAAGTCTAAAAATTGGCATTCAGGCTTATATAAAAACTTGCATAATTTGCCTTGGCTGGGAAAGTGAATACACACGTGCACGTTCGTACAAACACAATATATATATATATATATATATATATATATATATATATATATATATATATATATATATATATATATATATATATATATATATATATATATATATATATGTTTATATATGTATGTGCATAAATATAAATATTTGCATATCATACAAGGATTCATGGACAATAATACTAGACAAAATTACGCAGAGACGGGAAAATGGAGATGAATAGAGATAAGGACATATTTTCGTGCAAAAGTTAAATTTTCGAGATGAATTGTAAACGATAATTATAATTCCTGTATAAATAAGTATTATCTTATACATGGAAAGAAGCAATATGTTTATGGTATATATACACAATTATATATTACATATATATATACATTATATATACACATATATATGTATATACATATATACAGTATGTATATATCTATATATATATATATATATATATATATATATATAGAGAGAGAGAGAGAGAGAGAGAGAGAGAGAGAGAGAGAGAGAGAGAGAGAGACTCGATTAAGCTTCTATATGTAAAAAATTTATGAAATCAATAAAACTAAACATATTCAGTTACTTTGTTTTGCAACATAATAATTACAGCCAGAGAAGTCTGATATAATCCATATAAATCGTAGTCGGTGTTCAGTAGTCAGAAGTGACCCAGCGATATTATCTTGAATTATTAATCTATTCATTTCGCAGTTGATACCTTTCATTACAAAATTCAGGAATGGCCACATCTGGCCTAGCCCATATGATAATGGAATAACGTTCACCGATTATTAAAAACGGTGCTCAAATACTATCGTCTTGTCTGCAGTCTGTAGCGAATCAAAAATAATCACAATTCCCTAGGAAATTTTATATATATATATATATATACATATACAGTATATATATATATATATATATATATATATATATATATATATATATATATATATATATATATATATATACATGTGTGTGTCAAAATTATGAATATGCACTAGGTATATACACACACATATATATATATAAATTTATATATATTTATATATATATATATATATATATATATATATATATATATATATATATATATATATATATATATATATATAATGTATAGATAGATAGTTCAGAAATTCTGGTGTGATCCCCATCTCCCCGACCCAAACCAACCTCCCAAAAAGGATTACCCTAACTGGAGACTTCAAGAGAGGTTGGGCGAAGTTCCTTTGACATTCCAGCCTGGCCTAAATTGGAAATTAGTCTCTGCTTATGCCAGGATACATCCCGGCTGGCTGGCGGAAGCTGCACCTCGCAATACGCAACACCACTTCAATTTGAAGTTGCAACATCTATTAGAGATTTGAGGTATCTCTGGGCGTTACATTTTGTGTTTAGAAAGACTAAAACCGCGAGCAAAATTATTGTAAGGCGAGTGACGTACGAATCCGGTTTTCCATGGAGCCTTTCACATTCGTATTTCGTGCTGCGAGGGGTTCATTGAAAATAGACTTTATTAGCTGAGTTTATTTTGGAGGATCTGGCATAAGAATGAAGTGAAGTAAGTGAACAGAAAAGACAAAATAGAATTAGAATACTAGATAAAAAAGGATTGTAATGCGAGTCTTCTCAGAAACTCCCTTGTAAAGGCAGAACGAAAATTCGTCTGCATTTTTGTGTACACATCTGTACCCTGGCGCCCATAATCGTCTCTCGTCCCGGGGCAGAGGCGGGTAGACTTCATTATCCATTATGTAGTTTCCAGCTGAAGGTTTTCGCCACCAGATGAACACACTTCCGGTGTTTTCAGAGGCCACACAATAATGCTGGAACACACCCTCGGTCCCTTTCCCGGACCACACTCATGGTCTTAGACCATTGCACTCGCAACATAAACTCTCTCTCTCTCTCTCTCTCTCTCTCTCTCTCTCTCTCTCTCTCTCTCTCTCTCTCACACACACACACACACACACATTAAATTTGATTAATTTGTATGTTTCCTCTTTCTTCTACTTCGCCAAACTGTGGTTTATTATGTTCAAAATAAGTCGCTTGCCATTTGGAATGAAAGAAAAGACAAACTTTTATTTTATCAATATAAAATCCTGATAAGAATAACTCCCCATTTAACGCGTACATTTCCCTTTGCTTATCTCTTTATTACATCCGTCCGTTTGTCTGTCTAACTGTCTGTGTCTCTGCTTCACTACACTCTTCCTCCAAACACGTCTCCTTTGACCGTAACCACCCGTCCATACAGACGCATCGCTTCTGGCTTCTCCCTTGATGGTCATCTGTGTAGGATTTGGGTCGATGCTTCTCTCTCTCTCTCTCTCTCTCTCTCTCTCTCTCTCTCTCTCTCTCTCTCTCTCTTAGTCGTAGCCAGCTGGAAATGTCTTAGCTTGATGTTTCATACTATGTTGGAACGGGGGAGGAATCTGCTTGACGGGTAAGGATGGCGCCTGGCCCCATGAGACCAACTCTTGATTCAGAGGTAAAGTTTGAGTAATCTTGAAAATGCAATGTATCTCTCTCTCTCTCTCTCTCTCTCTCTCTCTCTCTCTCTCTCTCTCTCTCTCTCTCTCCCCCTTTTCTTTCTACACCGTCAGCGAAACATTCTAATCCAAATTTCTTTTTTGAATTTATTGAGCCATACACATTTTCTTAAATTATTTAATTAAAATTTGAGTTTCGTGGAGTAGTTCACTTTTTTAACATTAAATTTTTTAACGGTTTCTAGACTGGAACCGATACTTTTTATACAGTAAAAGTTTAAGTATATATATGTACATATATGTATGTATGCATATATATACA
>NC_089755.1:31588742-31631242 GCF_040412425.1 Macrobrachium rosenbergii
TTTACAAACACACACACACACATATATACACATAAGTTTGTGTATGCGTGTTTGTGTATGTATGTATGTTTGTATGAACATATGCGTGTGTGTGAGTGAGTTGGGTTCAGGGGCCGGGATGTAGTGCTTAAGTATTAGTAAATACGTTGATACAATTTTTACATCAGAACTTTCAGCTTTTAACGCGCTTATTGATTAAGCTCTATTGAAAGGAGCCCTTTATTTATTATTTTTTGCCGTGTAGATCATGTTCCTATAGAAGATTTCTCGAAGGAGTTCCCCGTCCTCTTTGTTAGGCAGCGTTACTTTGCGTTACAATCCGTAGCAGCAAATAACGAGGCAGGCGAGCTCTTCTTTCACTGGAAGCCATGGCTTCCGTCCGTATTTACCTTATATCAGGATACGTCCACCTGATCTCATCACAAACTGAAAATGTTAAGTGAATAGGAGACTGCGTCTCTTTTCACGTCACAGTAAACCCTCTCCTGGAATAAATGTCCTCCATTTTCGAGGATACTTCATCAGACTTTCAGACTGAAATTTCAATTATTATTATTATTATTATTATTATTATTATTATTATTATTATTATTATTATTATTATTATTATTATTCAGAAGATGAACCCTATTCATATGGAACAAGCCCACAGTGGCCACTGACTTGAAGCTCTAGCTTCCAGAGAATAGGGTGTTATTAAGAAGTAACAGAAGGTAATGGGAAATACGACGAGATCACTTATGAAAAGAGAAAAAATAAGTTAACAAATTAATAAATAAACATATAAACATGTAAGTAGATTATTAAAATAAGAGGATCATTCATTTTTAGGTTCTTTTAGTAGTTCAAGTTATTGCACAAGAGTTCAAGACGTTTATTTTCATAAGGTCATAACGTGTTAATTTTAAAATCATGATCCCAAAGCGATTATGATAGAACTAATTTTTAACAAATCTGTTGAAATATAATTTGCGACTGAGTACTTACAGAACAGTTAAAATGAGTTCTTAGCTATAGTGTTTCGTCTCTCTCTCTCTCTCTCTCTCTCTCTCTCTCTCTCTCTCTCTCTCTCTCTCTCTCTCTCTCTCTCTCCCTCCTAGCCTCACTAAAATAAGAGTCAGAGCTCAAATCACTAGCAGACGTTAGATCGATTTGTGCACGATCTGTGAAATCCATTGTGCTATTGAGACAGACAGATAGATAGATAGATAGAGAGACAGATAGATTTGAATTTATGCCTATGTATATTAGTCTGTACTTCTTTATGGTAACTGCATCTTATCCTTAAAAAAAAAAACTTCCAAAAATGGAAAACCAGAGTAAATGGAAAAACAAAAAAACTGACTGGACGGAATACCACCGGAATAAGACTGATCCTTTTAATCTGTTACGTGAAATTCAGAAAGAATTCGTTTTAGGTATTGAGAGAAACTCGCTTCGTTTTCGGACATAAACGTGAATTGTCAGTCTTCCATTTACGCCACTCACGTACGACAAGCCCCCGATCCAGAACAGATAATGAATTTTAGTCAATCCGATTCTGGTCCTAAGTTGCATTCATACCTTCACACACTCTTCGTGCCTATGTGTGCTCGCGTGTGTGTGTGTGTGTGTGTTTGTATGTGTGTGTGTGTCCCAAACAAGCATCCATCACGGAAAGATCCATCCGTCTGCCCCTACTCTCGCCCCTCCAGTACAATGTTCATCTGCATCTTTAGCCACCTTTTTCCCTTATTGCGCCCAACAAAAGCGCTACTCACTGTACAGACGTACCTTCGCTCCTCTACGTGACGGCCCCTTTTCCCCTCACTTTTCTCCTCTCCTCCCCTCTTCCTCCTCCCTCTCCTCTCCCCCTCTTGATGCTGCTCGTCTATTACTTACCCTACTACTCATTTTCCTCCAGCGAGTTTGTCTACCTTTCCCTACCCATCATCACCTCGTACTTTTCTATTTCCTTTATTCCTCCTTTCTCGCCTCCCTCCTCCTCCTCCTCCTCCTCCTCCTCCTTCTTCTTCTTCTTCTTCTTCTTCTCCACTCACCCTTCAGTCCCTCATTCAAAGACATTTCCCTTTTCTAGCCACCTTTGTCATTACTCCACCTTTTTCTCTGTTCATTTCCACCCTCACCCTCTGGAGCTGGTGCCTCAGGTAGGAAATTTCATTGTCATACTGCTGCATTTCCTTTCGGACGTCTTTTGTTTGGAGGGATATTCATTGTGTATGTCTTCTCTTCATTCTTCGCCGTTGTTCAACTCGGTTGTTGTCTGTTCATTATGAATAAGCAGGTGCCGTGTGAATACCATGTAAATGCCGGGATGCTTACGCATTGTTGATCGTTTTTGTAAGCATTTTTCTCTCGTAGCATTGTTATTATTCAGTTCATCTTCTTTTACAGTTTAGTTTTTCTGTTCCGAACATCGTAACGTATTCGAGCTCATTCGTGCATGGTACCCCTGCCGTATATATATATATATATATATATATATATATATATATATATATATATATATATATATATATATATATATATATATATATATATATATACAGTATATATATATATGTGTGTGTGTGTGTGTATGTATGTATGTATGTATTTGCGTGCATGGTGTGTGTGTGTGTGTGCGTGCGCACGCGCGCCTATTCAGTTGTTATAATGCTGTGTACAAAGATAATTCTTTATGACACATGGCCAACATACCACTGTTTAAGGGCTATTTAAGCTCTGTACTTCAAACAGCTAGGGGACCCTAAAATCATACTTGTGTAGACAAGCAAACTACGGCTTCCGTTAAGGCAGATTATACATTGACTAAACTTGAGGTGGCAACTGTGTTTGTGGTGGAACAGTTTCATATAAAACGAAAGTAGAAACCGTGCAGTTCCCCTAAAATTTATCTGATTTGGAGGGAAATTAACCTAAGTACTCACTGCGGGGTTATTGAGTTTCACAATACCAATTAAGTTAATGACTTCGCTCTATTTAATGGCTCTAGCGAAAGAAAACATTAAGACATTTGTTGGCTGATAATTACAACGTCTAAGTTCCATTTCATCTTTTTTCATTATAATTACCAGTATTACGTAAGTTTTGTTGCTTTGAATGTTATGTTAGGTGAGTTTATGCGTTTTTGATGCTTATTTTTAAATTGAGCTTTTACATGTCCAGGATAAATATTGTCATAGACTAATATATATAATATATATATATATATATATATATATATATATATATATATATATATATATATATATATATATATATATATATATATATATATATATATACAGTATTTATATACACACACATGATAGATAACTAGTATCTACTAGTCACTCTCAGGTATGCATTATACATGCATTTATAATGGCCACAATGACGTTTTAACATCTTGTTTTCCTTCTACTTCTGGGAAACGCTTATCACTAAAAAAACTTGTATCCAGGTGGGGGGAACAAATAGCGAAACTCTTGCTCCCATTGTGAGATTCGAGCCCTGTACAGGAGGTTAACTTCACCCTGTCTGCCGTAGGTAGGTGCAAAACCTAATATGGAAAGTTGGGTTCCTCAGGAAGAAATGCAACTGTGGGAAGTTAAGTTTATATTCTAACCTCACCCTCACGTACCTTATGTAGGGTCCTAATCTCACCGCGGGTGGTGGGATTTCTCCATTTGATCCCCATTTGGAATTAATGCATGTATTAATAAGCGTATCCAGAAGTTATCAGCGAATTATTGCGTCTAATAGCATATATGTGTATATATGTATGTGTATATATACAGAGCATATATATATGTATATATATATCTACTAGCTGATCAACCCGGTGCTGTCCTGGGAAACTCTGAATGACAACCGATAAACTCTCTCTCTCTCTCTCTCTCTCTCTCTCTCTCTCTCTCTCTCTCTCTCTCTCTCTCTCTCTCTCTCTCTCTCTCTTTTACTCATTCTCTCCCTGTCCTGTTAAGATAGTTGCATCAGTTACATTGCCCAGCATTTTTTTAATTTTATAATTCATCCCTGCTCACCCCCCATTCCTATTGGGCTGAACTTGGACTTAAAGACCATCAGGAGTGTCACTATTCATCTCAGCGACCGAAAACTGTGGATTAGGCAGTCATATCTCATTTTTTACTTTTGATTTTTCACCCCTCCTCACCCCACTTTCCTATCGGGTATGAACTTGGACTTCAAGGGCATTGGGAGTGTCACTATTCATCTCAGCGACCACGAAAACTATGGATTGGATACTAATATCTGTCATTTTTGACATTTTATTTTTCACCCCTTCTCACCCCCCTTTCCTATTGGTTATGAATTTGGACTTAAAGGGTATCAGGAGTGTCACTAGTTATCTCAGCAACCCTGAAAACTATGGATTAGACAAATATCTAAATTCTCAGATATTTTTACATGTCACCCCCTTTCCACCCCCACGCCCTTTGGTGCCAGTGATGTCTTTCCCCACAGTATTCTTTTTCCAGATAGTAAGTCATATGTATACCGAAATGAGGTATGATAAACCCGTAGTGTTTATTTAGTTACTAAGTCTACAGACAGAACCAGCCCCATTTCATTGAAGCCCTTCCCACCCCCACCCCCTTTGGTGCTAGTGATGTCTCACCCTCACAGTATTCTTTTCTAGATAGTAAGTCATATATATGCCAAGTGTCATTGAAATTGCTCGATGCATTTCAGATTTATGCTGGAACATACACACACATACACACATACAAGCATACATCTATTTATATATATATATATATATATATGTGTGTGTGTGTGTGTGTGTGTGTGTGTGTGGATTGTGTGTGTATGTATAAAATAGATATATATATATATATATATATATATATATATATATATATATATATGTTGGAATCCGTGAAAATCAGAGCTGTTTCGTATTCAGTATGGTCCAGTGTTTAGTAATGTAGTAACTCATACAGCGAAATTCAGTACTATATCTTGTCTTGCGTAGTTATATAATGAGACTACTAGTTTAAGATTTCCTCTGTTTCCTGACTATTACAGTATTCAGAATTTTCGTACCTTCCCATGTACTTCCTAATTAATATTTGTGGTCTACTTAACTGGCTAAACAAGGACAGCCCAGGTTGATCCAGTCAGTTTCGCATGATGATGGCGAAAGCTGTGGCCAATGAAGGCTGTCGTTTCTTTTTACTGCCTTGAAACGTTTTGACTGTAGATTTAATTTTTAATTGAACTTACTCTACTTTTACTGTTATTTTGGAAAAATCGTGGTCTCGGTCTCTTCACACACGCGCACGACGTATACAGACATACACACACCAGAACACACACACACGCTATATATATATATATATATATATATATATATATATATATTTTTATATATATATATATATATATATATATATATATATATATATATATATATATATATATATATAAAGAATTGGCAGTATTTTATTCTATCAACAATGACATCTTTTTGACATAACTAACTGCCAACAGTGTCTTCCTTGTCTCTCTCACCTGCCTTCGCAACCCGCCGATGATTTTCCTAGTACCAAAATCCATTTTGTCGCGTCAAAAGCTAAAAAAAGGAAAAAGTCAGGAAATATGAATAAAAAAAACCTACAACCTGCACAAAATCCTTTTAGAGCGAAGTAATGTCATTTGAAAATGGATTTTATTTATTTATTTATTTTTTTTTTTTGAGGATATTCGCGACCCTCGCCTCACAGCAGCCAATCAAGATAACAGTCCGCAGGGCGAATAATACTGAAGAGTCCGCTGGTGGGCCCCTAAAACGGCCATTAGAAATATAACGTGGCCACCAGACCCTCTCCGGTTGGGAACCGTGGAAATGGCACCTTTATCCCATTCAAAGTGTGGTCCAGTTTTTTTCTGTTCGATTATTTATGAATATATTCGTGCATCTTATATTATCTGCGACGCATCTCTCGTGATTTTAACTAGGCAATATTATTATTATTATTATTATTATTATTATTATTATTATTATTATTATTATTATTATATATAGTTTCTTTTTAATGATAAGATTTTTGTGCCTTCCTACTTGCATTATTTTTTTATGTTCTTCTTATTCTTTGAATTCAATATACTACATGCATATATATATATATATATATATATATATATATATATATATATATATATATATATATATATAATATATCTATATAATATATATATATATACATATATATATATATATATATATATATGACTATTTATCACATCACCGTGATTCATATACAATCAGAAAGCTACAAACTTTAATATACTCTATGTATATATATTTTATATATGTTACCGAAGGGGAATTTTTAGGTGATAATAGATCCACCGTCCCGTGGGAAAACCAGCGACGGACGGGGTTCCATCAGTGACACACTAACCAGTCGGCCACAAGAGAGGTATAAATGAATACCATCTCCCATCAGCCCACCCGTCGAACTCAGGTGTTTTGTTTGGAGACGATATCCACCCACCTCAGCCATGTTGGCCGAGTGCGTTTGTCAGCAGCCATATTATGACTTTTCTCACATCACCGTGATTCATATACAATGAAAGCTACAAACGTCCTTAATATCAATTCACTCTGTTTCGGAAGTAATATACATATGTTACCGAGGGAATTTTTAGGTGATAATAAGTCCACCGTCCCGTGGGATCGAACCAGCGACGGACGGGGGAATCAGGTCAGTGACACACTAACCAGTCGGCCACAAGAGAGGTATAAATGAATACCATCTCCCATCAGCCCACCCGTCGAACTCAGGTGTTTTGCGTTTTGGAGACGATATCCACCACCTCAGCCATGTTGGCCGTGAAGTGCGTTTGTCGTTATCTTTTTCACATCACCATGATTCATTTACAATCTGCTACAAATTTAATTTTTAACCAATTCACTTACTCGGAAGTAATATATTTTTACTGTTATTTTTGTGATAAAATCCACCGTCCCGTGGGATCGAACCAGTCGACGGACGGGGAATCAGGACTTACAGTGACACTAACCACGGCCAAAAGACATAAATGAATACCATCTCCCATCAGCCCACCCGCCGACTGGTTAGTGTGTATATATATATATATATATCGATACGGGATGGACTTATTATCATAAATATATCGGTATATATATGAAAATATATTATATCCGATAGAGTATTGATATATAGGACGTTTGTATATGATTGTATATGAATCACGGTGATATGATAAATAGTCATATATATGGCTATGCGACAAATATACACGGCCAACATGGCTGATTTTATTCAAACGCAAAACACCTGAGTTCGATTTGGTATTCATTTAACTAACTGGCCAACTGGTTAGTGTGTCTTCCTTGTCCTGATTCTCGTCCGTCGCTGGTTCGATCCCACGGGACGGTGGACTTTTATCACCTAAAAATTCCTTCGGTAACATATATCCATATTATCGCGTAGAGCTAAATTAAAGGACGTTTGTAGCTTTCTTGAAATATGAATCACGGTGAATGTGATAAAAAGTCATAATATGGCAACCTGCGACAAAATACACGGCCAACATTTGAGGTGGGTGTAATGTCAAACGCAAAACATGGAGTTTTGATGGAGATTATTTATTTATTCTTTTTTTTTTGAGGATATTCCCGTCCGTCGCCGATCCCACGGACGGTGGACTTATTATCACCTAAAATTCCTTCGGTAACATATATATATTACTCCGAGGTAGAGTGAATCCGCTGACGTTTGTAGCCCTGATTGTAATATGAATCACGGTGATTATAAAAGTCATAATATGGCTACGTGCGACAAACGCACTACACGGCCAACATGGCTGAGGTGGGTGGATATCGTCTCCAAACGCAAAACACCTGAGTTCGACGGGTGGGCTGATGGGAGATGGTATTTTTATACCTCTCTTGTGGCCGACTGGTTAGTGTGTCACTGAATCCTGATTCCCCGTCCGTCGCTGGTTCGATCCCACGGGACGGTGGACTTATTATCACCTAAAAAATTCCCCTTCGGTAACATATATGAAAATATATTACTTCCGAGGTAGAGTGAATTGGATATTAAAGGACGTTTGTAGCTTTCTGATTATATATATATATATATATATATATATATATATATATATATCTGTGTATATGATGTTTTGTAAATGTCATTGAAAATGTACGCAACAATGACAGATTTTTTTCCACATATTTTTGCAGTAACAATAATAACGTCTTGAATATTTATTTTACTAACCCACCTCTCTCTCTCTCTCACTCTCTCTCTCTCTCTCTCTCTCTCTCTCTCTCTCTCTCTCTCTCTCTCTCTATATATATATATATATATATATATATATATATATATATATATATATATATATATATATATATATATATATTTTTATATATATTATTATATATATATATTATATATATATATATATATATATATATATATATATATATATATATATATATATATATGTATGTATGTATGTATATATATATATATATATATATATATATATATATATATATATATATATATATATATATATATATATATATATATATATATATATATATATATGGCAATCCACCGCAGGCACCCGAAGCCACGTTAGCTCGGGGCCTAAAGGAATAACTTCACGAATTTCTTGCCCCTGTAGAGTCCTAAAGAATTCTTGCCATCGACCAGAGATAACATTATGCAAATGGGAGCCATAAATAAATTCCGTTATTTGTATCTTGGGCGCTTAAAGATTCAGAATAACAAACATTTACATAAATGATCTATAACCGGCAGTGAAAAAGTGGCAGGTAGCGTTCGACCGAGGAGTCTGTCAACATCGCTGGAGAAAACGAGGCCCAATTTACAAAGGTGTAATGGAGAATATTTCTTGTGTATTTACATAACAGCATCGGTTATGCGCATTCTCCTTGGGAACGATTTCCTGTTTTTTTCTTCTTCTTCTTCTTTTTTGCGTTTATTATTTATTTTTGTCTTTATTGCCCTGTCGTGTATGAACGCCTCCCTAGACGCAAGGTGGCTGGAGAAACGGAGAATCATTAAAAAAAAAGGAGCTGCATTTTTAAGTGTATTAATATGCAGTGTGACTTCTTGAAGCTGGTCTCTTGACTTTTAACTGTTTCTTTTTCGAGGTATTGCTGAGCACTGGCTGACCGTAATGGGATGTGTATCGAAGCAGATGATTGAAACTGGCTTGAAAATGCTCTCTATATGAGTAGGGAAACTATTTTTCTGCAAAGAAATACTTTCTGAGTCATTTCCTATTTCTGTTTAAAGAGTTTAATAGTTAAAAAGGACCGCAGTCTGTCAGTTTTCACCTGTTTAATTCATTCTTACTTTAGTTTGTCGAAGCACAGCAGGGTGTTCTAATACTAATGACTTTCGTAAATATATTTTTACATGAATTTGTTAAATCTTAGCATTAAGGAAAAGTGTCATAAAGAAATAGACAGGAAGAAACATCTCTCTGGCTTACTCTACTAATTCAGTCTTGGTTATTAAATAAATTTCAACTAAATCGAAAATTCTTGAACTAACAATTACAGAAAAAACCAAGTCTCGTATTAAAGAGATTTATGCAGGGCTTCCTTTTGAAATTTCTATGTAATATTTAGCAAGACGCGCTGAGAATGATGATAAAGAGTCTATGGTAAAATGTAGCATACTTCACATGCAAATACCGATTTTCTTAATTATTATATCCCATAGTTCTTATTCTTCATTCCTCTCTTTCCGCCACATGAACTGAAATCCCATTGGGACATAAATCTTAGGAATAAACCACTTCAAATGCTTCAATATATTCAGAACTGATTACCAGTTGATCAGTGTATTTCTTATGATGAGTTAGCTTTCCAATATATGAGAAAATGACAGGCAAGTAACAAAATAAGAATGGTGGCGGTAAAAGGGCTGAAATGGAATGTCCTCACGCAAGAATCTCCTCTTGTCATACTCCAGATGTCTATTTCCGTTTATCCTTTATCAATAGAGTACTCGCATCATCTTTGTCGTTATTGCAAAAGCATCTGGGAATCCCGAAATCATTTCAATCTCGAAATGGGTTTTTCAGTTCAAACTTTTTCTCTTCTTGGGCACACACTTCTTCTCCTTCATTCTCTCGATCGCACTCACATTTTTCATCATTGGTTTTCTTTTCTAGTTTCTGTTCTCTTTTCCCTCATTTAATTCATCCTGGTTTCTTGCAACCTTGCCTCTCCTTTATCCCTCCCTTGCTGAGGCTATGGTTTTTCTCCTGCCTCATTTTCGTCTAATTTTTTTTTTTTTTTCTTTTAGCCTCCTCCCATCCCTTGGCAACTTGGGCCATGAAAGAAAGCATTAGTTCAACCGGTTGGAGAGATCTCGAAATTGTCCTCCCACCCCCAACCCCACCCTTCCGAATTTCCAGTCGGTCTCCAGACGGCCCTTGAAAAGCGACAACGCTCTGGGTACCCGCGGACCTTTTAGATTTTGGACCTCACCTCTTGAATGTAGGTCATTGCCCCTGCGATTGTCTCCTAACTTGATTTATCCCGGAGTTTGATATCTCGACTCCTGCAACATATTCCGCCTTACGCTTGTTCCAGGAGTCGGGGACGTTAATCCAAACTCGCCTTTATCACACTTCGAAACTGCTGTTCTCGCAGAGTTTTTTTTTTTTTTTCTTAGCCATTCCTCCCGAGGAATCGTAATTCCTCCTACCCTTTTCTTTCGCCCTTTCTTTCCTTTTTTCTCTCCTACTCACGAAAAGGAGGGAACTGTTTCCAATAGAAATGTTTTAGCCGCCCGTGTAATGGATGAGATCTCCATTAGAATGCCTCTTTTTGTTTAGTTTTTTTTTTTCCCAGGTTTCTGAGAAACATAAAACCTTAATTTGCGTTTTATGGAAATTATAAGTGCTATTTAATTTTCAACATAAGAAATAATTTTCAGAACTGAATTTGAAGTCCTAATGAATTATATCTGAGGAAATATTGAGATGTAGTATTTTTGGATATTTAGACTTTATCCCTAGTGTGCCAATACATGTAAAGAATTTTTATGTTTGCGTTTTCATGTTTCCTCTAAACCACATATGGTGATTCTAAACTGATACAGGAATTAACACACACACACATACCTACATACATACATACACACACACTCATACACACAATATACTGTATATATACTGTATATATATATTTTTTTCCCCCTTCATTTAGAAAATTCGTCCCACCAGTCCGTTAACTAGGAAATCAAATTTCATGGCGGCTGGGGGAGACCCCACTAGGAGGAGACAGATTAGACGTCCTAACCCCAACATCGTATGATTCTGGGGGACAGAATGACCAGTCAGGACAGTAATTGGGCTGCTGGGTTAACCCTTAATTAGTCATAACTATAAGACCTATTTCCCTTCGTCCTTTGTACTGGTTGTTATTGCTTCTTCCAGATCTTCCGATGTCCTCTTCCCATCCCTAGAAATCGAATGGGATGCCTCGGTGACCTTTCTTGTCACTCCGCGTCAGACCTCCACAGCGCTAAGCTGGCGCTGTTCTTCCCTCTTACACTGGCCACGTGTCGGGACTTCTGTGGCCGGAATTCATCTTTTGTAAGTGAGCTCCATGCACAGATGCAATAAAGTAAGTCTTGAAGTTGCAAGTAACACCAGAGCTCTTTTCCTTCTCGTGAATTTCTCTCCATTTTCAGTATTTCCAACTTTTCATTCTCCCAAAACAAAGCCCCTTTGTTTCCCACAGCCTAGCACGCACACTTGCCCTCATGACTTGCTCCAAGCTTGAATTAAGTTAGTTCTATGATAATAATTAGAGCATTCTCACCATAGTGTTACCATGTGCTAATTAAATCTTAATTGATAATTTCCTCCATTGTGAATAAGTAACTTCATGTGAAAGAAAGCCCATGTATCTGAATGCCAACCTGGAATTCTACCATCTTGCTACATGCAAGACTCTTATGACCACCAACAGTCCAGGGGCACGTGACCAGCCCCCGTCTGCATTCACATTGTGCTAAAATCACCATTACTGTTTATCAGCCAGTCTCAACAGCAGTGGATTTCATTAGTGTGTCCAACTCTTTCAGGGATGTAGCCCTTCTCAGATTTATTTATTTGCCATGCATAGTCTTACTTTTATTGCACATTGCATGTGCCTTGTTTGCTGCTCAGTCAGCCATTTCATATTAATTTTCTGATTTCTCATCATGTAAATAAACTTAATTTAAAGTTACCTAACTGGTTTGAAAGGCGACCTTCCCATTCTCTGTTAAATAGATGTAATATCAAGGTAAGTCATCTTAGTAATTACAGTTATTACTTACTTTCTGAGCTCTAGGTGTTGGCCCCTGAGACAAATTACATTCAAAATCCAATTTAACTCTTCCAACCGGACTCAGAACGTAACAATATATATATATATATATATATATATATATATATATATATATATATATATATATATATATATATATATATATATATATATATATATATATATATATATAGAATCTACTGGTCACTTTTCACCAGATACGTACTTTATATTCTTGCATTTTGATGAAGGATTTGTAATGGCAATGGTATCCAAAAGTGTGTAGAATTCGAAACGTTAAGAGGCCATTGATATACACAAACATACATGCATACATATACACGTGTTTTTGTGAGTATCTTTTTATATATTCGTATACATATATCAATCGAACCCCACTTATAATGCAGTACATCACAATGATAAAATTTCCAGAATTGATTTCATTATTGTTCCTTACAGAAATTTAACTAAGTCCTTTTTTATATAAAAATATAATGGACATTACTTTGAATGACTGTAATTTATACTTTATCCAATATTTTGTTAAAACCCATGAAATCTCTATGAAGTTCTGTTATTGATATTATAATGTTTTTGGACAACCATGGCTACCATAATTTTCATCAGTTCATACTACTACTACTACTACTACTACTACTACTACTACTACTACTACTACTACTACTACTACTGTCAACAGTATAGCAAAACATTTTGGTCGAAAGAAGATAAACAAATATTTCACTGTGATGTATACTCTACATATACTGCGTTTAAAATACAGTGATATTCCATGGGAAAAACAAACGCCACAATGTTTTCATTCATGAAACACTAATTACATTATCATGTTACGAACTTTATATAAAAAAAGAAAGATCCTTTTGAGAAATTCAGCACTGGGAACCTTTCCGAAGCGTCTGTGGGAAAATAAAAAGGTCGCGATCTTTGTTTAGTCCAAAAAGCATCTTGGTTGAAGACCTCTTGACGGACATATAAAGCATCGGGATTGCTTTTTTGGTTGAACGCAAAAATCTGATGCTTTGCAGCATCTTTCTTCTTCCTCTTTGGATTCCCAGGCGGAAGAGAATCTCATTAGGGATGTTTAATGCTTATTTCTCAAAGTTCGAGTAAGCCCTGGAACCTGTGGCTGCATTTTTTCTCTCGAAGTTTCGAGACGAAACATGAAAAACGACCTTTTGTTATTCCGAGAAGCGTCCTATGTATTTATTGGTGACGGTAAACCGTTTTTGGTTTTTCGCGAGGTCTTAATTTTTTGTTTCTTTTTGCTGTTGTTCTTCCGGTAAACAATTTTATTTTGTCTTCGTTACCTTAATCCTTAGCTTCTTCGTCTTGTTGTTGCTGTTGAGGTAAAGTGTAAAGTTTTCTTTATTGTTTTGCTCGTTCAATATTCCGTTAAATTTCTCTGTTGTTCCAGCAGTAAAGAATGATTGTGAAACAGAAATTAAGTTGTACACGAGGTTTTCATTTCCTTATTCATTTCTTTTATAATATTTTTTTACTTGAATTAAATTTTAATGACTATTCCTGATGCCTGAATTTCGAATGTGAGTCGACTTACTCCCTGTAAAGCAAGTACAATCCCCGAGGTACACAGCACGATTAACTGAGCTCAGCAAGGACACAGGAATATTACACCGAGAACTTCTCTCTCTCTCTCTCTCTCTCTCTCTCTCTCTCTCTCTCTCTCTCTCTCTCTCTGGCATCTACCAAACAGACGATGTTCCTTGTCCAACGTCTGGAGCCAAGAGGAAATAAATGCGAGCTATTTGGAAGCCTTGCGAGACGCCCAGCGCTGTTAACGCCGACAAGACGTAAATATAAATTTCTGTTTCATTGAAGCGCGAAATTCTGAGAGTTAAAATATAGTTGAAGACTTGATGCTTGCAAATACGGTGATTATTTTCATTCAGGGTTTGTGTATTTTCGCTTCCTTTTTTTGAGTGAAACTTTTGGTTTTTTCAAACTCGTGATTCAAAATTTTATACCATTTTTTGCCTTCTCTATCTTGGTTTGCTTATTGATATATATATATATATATATATATATATATATATATATATATATATATATATATATATATATATATATATATATATATATATATATATATATATATATATATATATATATATATATATATATATATATATATATATATATATTTATATATATGTCTGTCCAAATAAGTTCATGTATGCGCACAAGCATACGCGTTAGCATAGTAATGGGCATGAGGCTATCAACGAGACTCCTCTTCCTCTGCCACATTCTGAGATGCGATGCGTACTTTTATATATATATATATATATATATATATATATATATATATATATATATATATATATATATATATATATATATATATATATATATATATATATATCCTTGCCAATTGACGCCATCAGCGAAACATAGGCTTTTAATGTTGTTCCATTTCTCGTCTGACAAGAACAACGCAGGCGTGCCAGGACTGCACTTCACTCACACTTGTATATTGGCGCAAATTCCTCCACGTGCACTATGTATCCATTTCTTGCCAGTATGTTTCCATCACATACTTTTCATTCCTAAATTCCCATGTATTCTCGTACACATTTTAAATCCCAGGTCTAAGCAATCTGTAATCATAGATTGTATTATCATTTTGTCAGTTGAATCTACGCCTTTAAATAAACTTCGTATCTTTCCTTGCACTTCGTTAAATGAGAAATATTTCAGATTCACCAGTCAGACCAAACCTAAGAGCACATCTCATGGAAATAGAAAGGAATTTCTACCTGACTTGGGGATCGATCCTCGAACAAGTAGCCCACAAAATTCTTTTCTTGACACTTCATTTAGTTCTCACTTCCTTCGCAGATGCGCTCCACTTTCCTGGTGACATCCATGAAATTCATGTGTTGAAACAGGTATTCGTCAGTTACAGGCGTTTTTCCCTCCCGCTGTAACGCCAGAGAATTCTTTTCAAATCAGTCAATCTTTCGTCCTGCGTTTTAAGGTCATTCTTTCCATCTCTCGAACTTTCGACTTTCTTTCCCTAACTCATACGAAATTTTTCTCCACATTATGCTTCTTTTCACAGCTATTACTAATCAGTAAGGCATTGTTTATACACTTTAACCATGGAGCTATGCATCACCTTCCTTCCCCCAATGCAAAACCTTCAGTTGTCTACATGAGTGTTTGCAGACGCAATAAACATCTACAGTCTATCTCATTTATTAAATCAGATTGTACATAAGCTCACTGGCCAGGAAAGAAAAATACTACAACCTCATTTCAAACAGATTGTTTTACTTAAATATTTACATCAGACTCACCAAATTTATAATACGCAACCAAGAGAGTAGCTTCACCAACATAAGAAGTCCGTACAAAATCTACACACACACACACACACACATTTGTATATATGTATTTATAGATATACATGTATATATATATACATTATATATACATATATATATATATATATATATATATATATATATATATATATATATATATATATATATATATATATATATATATATATGTCTATATATATATATATATATATATATATATATATATATATATATATATTTATATTTATATTTATGTATGTATCCATGAATATATGCATATACAAACTGAGCATTTCGATATGCGCAATAACTTGATCTAATGTTTCAAGCTTTCGTTCTTGTTACAGGGTAGTTCTACAAACACTTCCACCTTTGTCAGTATATATCAAAGACAGTTTGTTTTATCGTGAGCATGGACTGTTCGTTGATTTAGGTCTAGGTAATTTATATATATATATATATATATATATATATATATATATATATATATATATATATATATATATATATATATATATATATATATATATATATATATATATATATATATATATATATATATATATGTAGGTGTATGTATATATATATATACTGTGTGTAGGTTCTGACCAGTTTCGACCTTATTTTCAAGTTATTAACGATGGACTGATACATAGTGGTAAAAATCACAATATTTATACCAAAGATACAGTTCGGACAAACGTGCAAAGTGGTTAGTGACTACAAATCCCACCAGTGAAGAAGTGAGCATAATTAAGGCAGTGATTTATGGATATATGAAAAAGTCAGATAGCTTTAATTTATTATTGTTGCCATGAATGAATTGAAAACTGGTAAAAATTCACACATGACGAAATTACATAAATGAGGTGCGCTTATAATTGTAAATAGAGGTGAGTATATAGAAAAAATAGATAGTCTTTTGTGTGATGATAGTACATATAAAGAACTGGATAAAAACTCATCAGACAATGTGAATAGTGATTTCAAAAGTAAAGTAAAAAGCTGTTAGGTGTTGATTTGCAGTCTCTGACGGACCCAGCGGTTTTGTATGTTTGTCCGTTCTGTGCATTTAGTATAAATAATGTGATTTCTATCACTTTGTGTCCGTCCTCCGTTAATGACTTGGAAATAAAGTCGAAACCGGCTAGGACCTACACCAAGTCTCTTATGTTTTCACTAGAGAGGATGTGTGATGAAGAAATTACGCGTTGGTGTGATTGTAATCATATATATATATATATATATATATATATATATATATATATATATATATATATATATATATATATATATATATATATATATATATATATATATATATATATACTGTATATGTATGAAATTAGTGTTTGTGTATGTATGAAAAATACGCTAAAGCAGACCAGCAAATAAGATATTACTTCTTGAAACCTCTTCCCTCGGGTTTCCACTGGCTAGCCAAATTAAATTAGCATAATGGATAATCCGCTCTTGCCAAGATCTAAATCAACGGATGGTCCATGCTCGCGATGGAAGAAGCTGCCTTTGATATACGCTGGCAAAGGTGGAAGCGTTTGTAGATCTACGCCGTCACACGAGAACGAAAGCTTCAAACATTAGATCAGTTTATTGCGCATGTTAAAATGTTTGGTTTATTTACCATCTGAATGGAAATATAACGAAAACCACACAAACAGTAATTATATTTTAAGGATATATTCAGAGAGCGATACGCTTAGCATAAATGCAAATCCCTGACGCGCTCGTCTTACATCTCTGTCGCTCTTAAATATATATAAGCCCAATCAAACTATATCATTTAGGAAGTGGCAGCATAAGTACGAGCAGTTTCGTGGAATTAGAAGTGGCAGTGTGAATGTGATTAGGATTAGCAAGCTGATTTTTGCTGGTGATGCAACGACGTTATTCATAGCCAGGAGAAGCTAGTGAAATAGTTGGATAAAGTTTGCAAGCGTATGCTGGGGGAAAAAGTTTGAGAGGGATTATGTTGGCAAAGAGGATGCTGGGTAAATAGAGCGTTGATTTTCAGGTAAATAAAGTGTCGTTGAGGGTGACAGCGAACGCCACCGACTACAGAGGATATATAAACCTTTACTGCACGGATTTGGTTTCTCATTATTTAGTCGTCTGCCGTGCAGAGTAATGTTTTCATAATGAAAAACATCTTTCCATGCATAGAAAAATATTTGACGGTTCCTTAATGGATAACAGAGTCTTTTCAGAATAATTTTTTAGGAAATAAGTCTTTCCAAACTTGTTGTTTTACAATTAATTGATTTTTTTTTTTTCAAAATAATTATTAGTTGAATCAAAGATTCTTGTTGTGAATGTCATTTTCTGGTTAAAAGCGAAATCTTTAAACCTCTCCAACAAAAATTATATTAATATTAAAAATCGATCAGACGAACACAATATTCTTTTTAGAACAGTTCTCTGGTGAATAAAAAATTCCTTTTCACAACGTCATGTGAGAAGACATTTGTTCTTAGAGTAAGTAAGATTCTCGTCTGGAAAACTCTTATGAATAAGAGATTCGTCTTTAAATAAATTTCAAATGAAAAAAAAGTGTTTCAGAACAGTTAAATGAATAAACTAAATTTTTACAAGCGTCTTTATAAAGCATAACATTCTTGTTATAATACCCATCTAATCATTCCATAGTTCTTTTTACAATATTCCTTTAATAAGAAATAAAAGGAAAACACTCAGAGAACGCATACATGTGCCAGCATCAAATACTTGAAGATGTGCAAGATATACTTACATCGACCAGAAACGGTTAGCTGCTAGGATTCAAACGAAATCATACAAGTTAAGAAAATACTTATCTTCCAGTCAAACTTCCTCTTATGAAGTGATCACTAAATTGGATTACCAGAATCTGCGGTAAAGGAGTGCTGAGATTCTGTTTCTAATACTGGAACGCTTGAAATAAAATCAGATAATCTAATTCCATCAACATCCCGTAGGTCCCTCTCCTTGAAAGTGACATTCGGATCTATCCTATAATGTAATCACTTATTGCCAGTCACGATGCACATCTCTGGGAAAATTTTCGTTAAAATCCATGATAAATAAATGGACAGAAGAGGCAAACAAATCGCAAAGGAGAAAAACAAATAAACAAGAACACCTCAAAGTGATTTCAAGAAAGAAGCAAAGACCTTTCGCCACTGCTATCAGTGGAAAGACGGTAATACCTGTATAGCAACATTTTAGTCCAGCTGCACTGGAGGCAGTGGGGAAGTCTGAAATACCTTATACGTTATATGAGGACATTTTCTGGTGTAAAGATAATCATGCAGAGTGGAAAAGGTTATCATGATGCCTTTCTCATATGAACAACCATTCAATACAATACATTGAAATGAAGCCCTTATTCAGAAGAGAGGGCATTTGGGAGGCAGGATTTTAAAACTTGGGGAATTAAGAGGCTTCTTTTTGTGACAAGTTTCATTCCTTCCAGTTAATAAGTTTATAAGTTTTACTTTGCAAACTTAGCGTTTCATTATTACGTCTTATATGCCTCCTGTTTCCATTATACTTGCATCACATTTATTAATCGTTTACATATATTAATTCATTGGTTTTAGGTTAACAACTCGCAAGGAAAGACCTAACATTTTTGGAAGCAATAAGGGGGTAATTACCTACGCTCCTTTCATTTGTGTTCGTTTTTAGTTTTTCCTATTCCGGGGTGGGTAGTGGGAGGAGGAAGGCTAAACAGTGGCCGAAAGAGTCTCGGAAAAGTGCCAGGTAATGACATTCCTTTACGGCTGAGCTGTCTCCTAAGCACCCAATGGGTCTATCTCTTTACGATAAAGGCGATGGAGCAGAGGCTGGGTGAAATGCCTTTATCAAGAACTTCCCGTTTGATTGCACCTTGTGCTTAATAAGTCTGTTTCCACCCGAGAGTTAACAGACTTGCTATTTTGAGCTGGCGTCGCGTTTCCGAAGACGAGGTCTGTTTACTAAATCACAGTCGTATTTTTTTTGTGTTCACTGATGGACTTGCTGCTTCAAGTGGACTTCACATTTCATAAGGAAAGTACTAAACTTTTTACAGGGTTGTGGAATCAGATTCCTTTCAGGTGACTGACTGACATGATTCTTTGATTTGGCGTCAGATTGCTAGACATCCGTTTATAATTTTGTTGAATCAAGTATGTTTCAGATGATTAACTGACATGATTATTTATGTTGTCGTCGTATTTCTCTAAAGAGAATATATATTTTCAAGGTTATAGAATCAGATATATTTCAGATGGTTGAGGATTTGACATTTTAAATGTATGTCACGTTCCATCTGATGAGATCTATTTGTGAAGTCATGGAATCATGTAAATTCCCAAAGACTCGCCAATCTAATATTAATGCAGAGTCTCATTTTCAAAAAAGAAGAGACTTACTCGCTCTTTGGAGTAATAGCCATGTATTATTCGAATTATGCTTTGTGATACAGTATGTTGAGATTGATTCATATGAATGTTTGAGCGATTTCTACAGGACTTTTCTTATTGCTCATCATTATATATATATATATATATATATATATATATATATATATATATATATATATATATATATATATATATATATATATATATATATATATATATATACACTGTATGTGTGTGTATTTGTGTGTGGAAAAAACGGGCGCCATGCCCAGAAGGCAAGACAGGGGTAACGGCGCAAGATATATAGGGATTCAACTGTGTTGATGTAGGTTATTTAAAGCGGGTTATGTAAATAATTAATAGACACTGACGTGTGGATCAGTTGGTGATGCCCTCGCCTTTCATTTTTGAGTCCTCGGATAGATCCCAGAGTGAGTAGATATTTCAAGTAGATTATGTTATCAGCGTTTTACTGCATAGTGTATTCATCCACGATCAGCATTCAATGCATGTGAGATTGACCGTTAGGCTTATTTTCCCTATAGAGCTATCCCTGTTAGGGAATGTACATATGTGTATGCAGTTATATATATATATATATATATATATATATATATATATATATATATATATATATATATATATATATATATATATATATATATATATATATATATATATATATATACTATATATATATATAATATATACATATATATATGCATATATATATATATATATATATATATATATATATATATATATATATATATATATATATATATAAATATATGATAAAAGAGACCTCACCTGTCCTATGAAGATACGATTCCGCTTCCAAGGGGAAAAATATAGCAGGGCAAAAGAGCCCCTGGAATAGCGCTTCCTCCATCTTGTTTCCAGAAATGGATTCGAAATGTCCAGGTCTCGGTGAAATGTAAACTCATTTCCAATAAATCCTCCCAGACAAAGAGTAAATATAACCGTTATATATAAACAAGGCTCCTGGCCTGGGACCCACCTGAATTTCTCGCTTAGGAAGCTTGATCTCTCTCTCTCTCTCTCTCTCTCTCTCTCTCTCTCTCTCTCTCTCTCTCTCTCTCTCTCATCAACATGAAATCATGAGGATCAGAGAGAGAGAGAGAGATAATCGTTTTCATCATAGCAAACTAAATATTCAGATAACGGTTGCATGAGCACCAACGTACATACACTTAATAAATCGACTTTTGCACATACACACACACACACGCACAGAATGCAAGGTATGTTACCAAAATATTAGAAATATGTTAGATCACTAGGTGAGAATGTAAAAGTGCCAACAGTAAACGAGATGTGCTCTGTAGCGAAAGAACTTTAAAATTATAAAAATATCTTTAACAAAACTCATTTTCATTTTCATGGTGGGGCGCTGTGGGGCCTACAGTTGACCAACAAATCGTAACAGCTCACTTTGATTATTGTTGGAAGCAATAAAAGGTAAATAATTATATGTAAGAAAGAGGATGTAAGCGGGTTATCTCATTATCTCATTTATTAAAGGAATAAAATGTAAAATGAAATTACTTCTCTGTTAATTCCACGGGCTTATCTCGATTCAAATGAATGAATAAGATCAGAAACGTTTCTGATTCTCGTTGATCTTGGTAACACTGCGGGCAGGGAAATCTCTCTCTCTCTCTCTCTCTCTCTCTCTCTCTCTCTCTCTCTCTCTCTCTCTCACACACACACATCACAAGGAAGTAAAACTACTTTATTCACAATCTCTCTTGAAAAGATTTGGTAGTGAATTCAGTATAACTCTCTCTCTCTCTCTCTCTCTCTCTCTCTCTCTCTCTCTCTCTCTCTCTCTCTCTCTCTCTCTCTCTCACACACACACACACACATCAAAACAAAGTAAATATACTTTAATCACAATCCCTCTTGAAAAGATATACCACTGAATAAAAATATCTCTCTCTCTCTCTCTCTCTCTCTCTCTCTCTCTCTCTCTCTCTCTCTCTCTCTCTCTGCCTCACACACACACATACACATCAGAACAAAGTAAAAATACTTTATTCACAATCCCTCTTCGAAAGATCTACCATTGAATTAAATATAACCTCTCTCTCTCTCTCTCTCTCTCTCTCTCTCTCTCTCTCTCTCTCTCTCTCTCTCTCACACACACACACACACACACACACACACACACACATGCGCGCACATACACATACATTTACAGAATGAATATAAAATACTTTATCCCCAGTCCGTCTTTAAAAGGTCTACCATCAAATGAAACGTAACATCCGTAACCTCAAATCCCAGGTGATGGGGGAAATAAAATTCAATCTTCTTTTTTTCTATCATTCGTCTCCTCAGCACTTCTTCATTTTTCTTATTCATGTTCTCCCTTTGTTTCTTTTGTTCCTTTTTTTATCCTTTCATCTCCATTATCTTCGTATTTTCATAAACTTTGTTTACCGACTCCATTTATTCTTTTTCTGGTGATTTTCCTCTCCTTTTCTCTCTCTCTCTCTCTCTCTCTCTCTCTCTCTCTCTCTCTCTCTCTCTCTCTCTCTCTCAGCATCATCATCATCATTATCACTATCCTTCACCTTCCATACTTTCCCACTTACTTTTTGGACTCCTTATGCTCACCTTTTTCATCTATCTTGGACCAGTCAGATCCGTCCTACTGTTGTTGCTCTTATCTTTTCCTAATCATTTTCTAATAGCCTCATTTTTTCCCCTTACTCGCGCCCTCGCTCTCCCACCTCCACTTGTCTTTTTCTGCAGTTTTCCTTATACTCGTTTCCCTTCTCTGTATTTTCCTACTCGTGTTTTCCTCCTCCTCCGTTTCCTCCTACTCCGCCTTTCACTCACTCTTTTTCTATATTTCTTCTTTTCCTCTTTCTCCCAACTCGCCTTCATTTCCACATTTGACGCCCTCTTCTCCCTCCACGCTCTGCGCTCTTGTGAGACCTTTCCCATTTTTATCTACTCGTCTTTTATCTTCCCTCGTTCTTCCTATTCGTCTTTTCTTCCCTTCTTTTCCAACTTGCCTTTCTCCTTCCCTCTTTCCTCCTGCTCGTCCTCTCTCCCCTTCTCTACATACTCATCGTTCCCCTTCCCTCATTTTTCCTACTCTCACTCTCTCTCTCTCTCTCTCTCTCTCTTTCTCTCCTACTTGACTTTCCCCCTTCCCTCTGCCAACTCGTCCTCTCTCCTCTTCTTTTCCAACTCTTCATTTCCCCTCTCTCTTTCTTCCTAACATCCTCTCTCTCCTTATTTACCTGCGCATCGTTCTTCTTTTCTTCGTACTCTTCATCTCTCCCCTTATTTTCCCACTCATCTTTCCCGCTCCCCTTTCTTCCTACTCGTCCTTTTTTCCCTTCTTTTCATACTCGTCTTTTCCCTTCCCTCTTTCTTCCAGTTTGTCCTCTTTTCCTCTTTCTTTTCCATGTCTTCTTTTCCCCTCCCTCTTTCTTTCTACTCGTCCTCTCCCCCCTCCTTTTCCAACCTATCTTTCCCATCCCCTCTTTCTTCCTACTCGTCCTCTCTCTCTCGCCTTCTTTTCCTACTCGTATTTCCCTGCCCCTCTGTCTTCCTAGTTGTCCTCTCTCTTATTCTTTTCAAACTCTTCTTTCCCCTTCCCTAATTTTTCCTACTCTCGCTCTCTCTCATTCTCTTTCTCCTTCCCTTTATCTCCCTACTCATCCACTCTCATCTTCTTTTCCTACTCGCCTTTCCTTATCCTTTTTTTCTACCAATGCTTTTTTCCCTTTTATACCTACTCAACTTTAACCCTCACCTTTTTCTACTCTTCCTTTGTTCCCCTATTTTCTTCCACATTTTCTGTCCCCTTGTTTTCCTACTCGTCGTTTCCCTCACCTTTTATTTTGTACTGTCCTCCCTCCCCTTCTTTTCTTATTCATATTTTTCCTTCCTTTTTTCTTTCTACTCGTCCTCTCTTTCCTTCTTTTCATACTCGTCTTTCCTCCCATCCCACTTTCTTCCTACTCGTCCTCTCTCCCCTTCTTTACCTACTCGTCTTCTGTCCTCTTCATTTCTTACCTGCCTTTCCCCTTCCCACCTTTTTCCTACTCGTCCTGTTTTCCCTTCTTTACCTACTCGTTTTCCCCCTTTACCCCCACCCTCAACTCCACTCGCCACTTGTTTCCCCCCATGCCCTGTCTTCCCCAACTCGCCCTCTCTCACCCGAGTTTTTTTTCCCGAGCGATATCCAATAGCTCCGGCCCAAAGGAGGCATAAATCAAACGAATTTTTGGGCGTCTCCAAATATTTTCCTCGCCCCAATAAAATCCTATTTGTAGAAGGTCTCAGCCGGAGATTTTAATCCTCTCCCGAGGTGTCAGGTTTCTACCCCGATAATCCGATTAATGTCTTTCCGATTAATGAGCCTTCATTAATCTCGATTCCTTTGTGCCGAGTAATCGGGAATGTCCGATTACTCGGCGAAGGTCTTCTTGGGGGAAGTTTCTGGGGTCGATTTCGAGTCTTGGGAACTTTCCCCTTCTTCTGATTTCGAGATCGAGGTTTTGGTCCGTTCTGAGGTTTGAAGACCCTGAATGTGCAAAATAGAAGCCCTTTGCAATAGTTGTTATGTACTTATTAAGACAAATTGAGTGTGTAACTTGAAGCCTTTTGCAATAATTATATAATTAGCTGGAGAAGTTGAGTGTGTAACTGGGTGACCTTTAGCAATTATGTAAATAACTGGAGAAATTGAGCGTGTCACCTGGAAAGCTTTTGCAATAATTATTTTGTAATTAGATGGAGAAATTGAGTGTGTTAATTGGAAACCCTTTTGCAATAATCGTTACGTACTTAGTTGGAGAAATTGAGTGTGCCAGCTATAAGACTTTTGCAGTTATTGCTGTGTAATTAATTGGAGAAACAGAGTGTGTGACAGGAAGCCCTTTGCAGTAATTATTATGTAATTAGCTAAGAAACTGTGTTAAAGCCATTTCACAATTATTACTGTTTGCTTAAAATGTGGGTATATATTCTGTTTAAAATCCGGTTTACGCTACAATATAAAGTGACCATATTGTAGTGGAATAGCTGATAGAGATATAAATTTGCAAAAGATATATTTGAAATGGTATCTTTTTCAAGTATTGATATGACTTATATTAATGTGTATGTTTGTGTATTCATTTCTATTAATAAGCGTCGAAATTGACATAATTAATTAGTTGCCTTGCTTGAATGTCACTGATCAATTTTAAGACTGTGTACTTGAGAGCCTCAAGCTTTATACAGTACAAAGGTAGCACAGTTTTGTACGGTTTATATTTCATGAAACTACCCCACCGCCAAATCAAAGTCCTTCAAAGAAGGCACCGTGCTTACCCCATATAAAAATGGGTATAAAAGCACGTTAAAACGAAGAAGATAGGTTTAGTGATAAAAGCCTAACAAGGCAGTTTGATTGATACTAATGTTAGAAATCGATGAATTATTATATATATATATATATATATATATATATATATATATATATATATATATATATATATATATATATATATATATATATATATAAACATATATTTGTGTGTGTGTGACTTCAGCTTTCTTTTCGAATTAGCTGCATTACTCTTTGTCTTTTCGCTTTTTCCTTTTTTGTATTTTCCCAGTTAAGTGTCCAACTTCTGCAGCTTTCTCTTCTTTTAATATTCACTCGTTCTTTCAGACTTCTTAATTTCCATAACAATAATATCATCATGATCATCATCGAAGCCACTGGTTTGCTCCCAAGGGCAATTTAAGCGAGATTGCATAAGCATGTTACTGACGTGCGTGGGAGGAAGAGAGTGGTAATTACAGAAAGAATTACAAAGTGGAATGAAAGAGAGAGTAAATGAATACTGAAAGTAAAAAAAAAGAAATTTAATATTAAATTTCCAGGCAATTCAGTCATTTTCCTCGAAACTTGATAATAATCTTTGTCTCAGTACTGAGTTGGCCACTACTCGGATTTTAATTGTTTATTTACAGAGTTCGTCAATTTATTCAGCTATTCACCTTTGCCTTATTTAGTATATATGAGTTGAAATTTGACAGACTGAAGGGTTTCGCAGAAATCTCCTGATCATTAATTATGCAATTCGGCAGCTTGATTTAAGGTCAAATTTTACTTCATTTATTTGATTAATCATACTCTTAAAGGTTGTGCCGTGATAAGTAATGAAGTAATATGCTGCATCTATATATATATATATATATATATATATATATATATATATATATATATATATATATATATATATATATATATATATATATATATATATATATATATATATATATATATATATATATATATATATATATATATATATATACTATATATATATGTGTGTGTGTGTGTATGTGCGCGTGTGTTTGTGTATACATATATTGTATACTGGCATGCAGAGAGTAGGATTTTGTTTGCCTTCTTTGTAAATTAAAACCGCTCCCCTAACAACGTGTTTTTGTCCCAAATGCAAAACTTCCCCGAGGGTTCTGATGTGAATACGATATTTATAAGAACAAACCATTTCAAAGGAAAAAGATTCATCGCTGCCTGAAGAGCTGCAACGAATCTTCATTCTAAAACCATCTCGTCTCGTGAAAAGACGATAAAAGTAACTACCCAGTGTTAGAATGCGTCTTATGAAGCAATCTTGAAATAATTGTATAGTACTTTTTAAACCAGCTTTATTTCAGCTTATGACCAGTGGGGGATATTTTAAATGATTTTCCCTTTTCTTTTGTCTTTATTTCCTTCATTTTTCTCTCTAAATTCATTGACCCGGTCTTCCTGGAACTCATGTAAAACTTAGCCTGTGAGGCAGAATTAAAGGGGAGATTTCTCGCTTTGCCTTTCCTACTGGCAAGGTCCCATGGAAGAGCGGATATATTTCACCACCTCTCTCTCTCTCTCTCTCTCTCTCTCTCTCTCTCTCTCTCTCTCTCTCTCTCTCTCTCTCTCTCTCTCTCCTACACCCTTTTACATTGAACACTTTTATTAATTAGCAGTTGTATGACACATCTCTTTCCCGCTTTATGTGGATATTTAATCGAAAAAGTTGGACCAAAGAGAAAATGCTTCTCTCTCTCTCTCTCTCTCTCTCTCTCTCTCTCTCTCTCTCTCGTCCTTTCTTACCTGTGCATCAGAGAAAGAACTAGTGACGAACAAACTCTCTCTCTCTCTCTCTCTCTCTCTCTCTCTCTCTCTCTCTCTCTCTCTCTCTCTCTCTCTCTCTCTCGTCCTTTCTTACCTGTGCATCAGAGAAAGAACTAGTGACGACAAAACAAACTCTCTCTCTCTCTCTCTCTCTCTCTCTCTCTCTCTCTCTCTCTCTCTCTCTCTCTCTCTCTCTCTCTCGTCCTTTCTTACCTGTGCATCAGAGAAAGAACTAGTGACGAACAAACTCTCTCTCTCTCTCTCTCTCTCTCTCTCTCTCTCTCTCTCTCTCTCTCTCTCTCTCTCTCATCCTTTCTTACCTATGCATCACAGAAAGAACTACTGACGAACAAACACACTCTCTCTCTCTCTCTCTCTCTCTCTCTCTCTCTCTCTCTCTCTCTCTCTCTCTCTCTCTCTCTCTCTCTCTGTGCCCTACTCCGGATCGCCATAAAAATCTGATTATTTCCGATTCCTATCATCACAGCCAAGCTGTGTTTGTAGACTCATGCTTAAATAAATGTGCTCGAGGCTACAGGCAACCAAAACAAACTTGTACAACTGTAATCGAGCCTCTTTCGCCGGAATTCGTGAGCCGGAATATCAACAGCGTTAATAATTTGCCATATTGGTGGATGGAAAATTTAGTACAGACCGGGTGTTGTTAATTCTGTTGTCGGTTCAAGTTTGCCTTTTTCTTTTGTTGTCTTTGTTGAGCTTTACGTAATATGTGTGCGCGTGTGTTGTGTGTTATGGGTGAGATATATATATATATATATATATATATATATATATATATATATATATATATATATATATATATATATATATATATATATGTGTGTGTGTGTGTGTGTGTGTGTGTGTGTGCGTGTGTGTATGTCTGTGTGTGTCTGTATATAAGCTAGTTTATGTTTTTTTAATTTCTTGAGTGAATGAATTATATTGAGTAACAGCATAAATCCCATGATGAGAAATATTGAATAAAAGCATTGTTCCGCCTGTAAGAAATTATGTGAATTCAATTTTGTACAAATTTTTATTTACATAATGATTTTCTTAATAATAATAATAATAATAATAATAATAATAATAATAATAATAATAAGAAGAAGAAGAAGAAGAAGAAGAAGAAGAAGAAGAAGAACGACGTGAAAGAAAACTTTCGAAGAGAGAACAAAAAAAAAAAATCATAAACATTGATTCCTGGAAGGTACATTCTTGTGAACCCGAACGAAAGATTATTCGTCATTAAAACTTTGAGAATAAAAGTGCGTTCATTTGTTCATAACCCAAGAAGCGGAAAAGCGCCATTCGGAGGGTCCGAATAATATAAAGATAAAGGGTTAATTTAGCTCCATCCCATTGACGCGTGTTTCGCGTTGATGAGGCTTTTCGGGGGCGGGATTATTTCCAAGTATTGCTCATGATACAGACGCGTATTGTTCAAGTCTCCGTCGTCTTTAATACGTCTTCGGTCTTGGAAATGGAACGGATTGTCATTTCTGTTCTCATTGTTGCCCTTTTATGAGTTTCATTCCCAAGTTTTGAATACGTTTTCTTCCTTGAATTTAGCAGTGTGATATATATATATATATATATATATATATATATATATATATATATATATATATATATGTATATATATATATATATATATATATATATATATATATATATATATATATATATATATGTGTGTGTGTGTGTGTGTGTGTGTGTGTGTGTGTGTGTGTGTGTGTGTGGGTTTTGTGCATGTATATATATAGATGTATAATATATATATATATATATATATATATATATATATATATATATATATATATATATATATATATATATATATATATATATATTATTCCTATCTGGGGAGATCAAAGGCTTACTGGCTCGCTAATAATTATTAATATAAACAAAATCAGTTACAGACTGAAAACCTCCTCCTAAGATGAGCAGACCATCTCCCCCCGACAAACCCCGCCTTCCTCCAAAAAAATAAAAACTTGTTCTGAAATATAGTCACTTTCTGACAGTCGCAGGGATACATTCCACCCACGATTTAAATTTTAGGCAGACCTTCTAAGAAACAGACAAGCAAACAAACAAGTAGGCTGGAAGCCACAGCAGGTTAATGTCAACCAAACAACCAAAACAAAACAAACTGAACCATCAAAGTTATCTCCTCGGAGGTAAATATAAATTCACATAGTTCTAATTTATAAACTTCGTGAATATTCTCTCTCTCTCTCTCTCTCTCTCTCTCTCTCTCTCTCTCTCTCTCTCTCTCTCTCTCTCTCTCTCTCTGTACATGTTTAAGATTATTATACACTATATTTGTAAACTAAATAATCAGAATAGAAGAGATTCTAAAATTTATCGAGACAAAGCAAAATCCGTATGAATGTAAACCGCAAAACGTTATATACGAAATTCCTAAATTTCACAAAAAAAAAAAAAACCCTGCTTGAAGAACTATGAAGTTTTCACAAGTTCCCAAAACCTGATCTTGTTATTAAGTTTTTACACCAATGAAGATGTATCTTCAAGGAGATTAACGTACTAGGAACGTTGCTGACTCAAGCGCGAACGTATTACGATTAAAAATAGAATGATACAATACAAGGAGCAAAGTTAATAGATGGAAAAAGAACTATAAATTAGTTACCGCTAAAACTAGATAGCATAACTTTAAAAAGTTTCTAAGTTAGCGTAGGCTAAGCTAATTGGTGTTTTTTTCCAGTTAAATGATGAACAAGAAATTTCTATGAATCAGTTTCTTAAGATAATATATTTACTATTGTTTTTAGTACAGTTCGTGCAAAACATTGCAATCTTTCTTCTTTTTAACCTGCGTGTTCGAAACGGTTCATCATTTTTTTTCAAACATCACTACTGGATGAAGCAGTTCAGGATAACAAAGCCCGTTTGCACCATTAAAATGAAAAATGTAAAAGTAGATCCACAAGCGATGCAAGAACGAAGTGGTGTGAGACTTTCCTGAAGGCTGAGGTTCTCTCTCTCTCTCTCTCTCTCTCTCTCTCAGGAGCTCTTATGTCTTCTTCCTTATCAGTAACCCGCATCTCACCACCCCTTGCACATACATAATTTCCATACCCCACCCTTACCCAGTCCTCTTCGTTTCGTTCCTCTGAGGACATTGCCGCCTCAATTGCCATATGCTTTTACCCTCCTACCTCTGAAGTAAATAGCATAAAACCCCTTCCCCCCTTGACAATTTCTTCTTCCTCTCCTAATTCGGAAAGCACTAACTCAAAACCTTTCCTATCTAATTACCTCCTCGCCTGTCTCAGAGGGCAATAGCTCAAAACCTCTTCTTAGTCCCTCTTCATCTTCTGCCTCTGGGGGCAACAGCATAAAACCCCTTCCCCTTTAGTATTTCCTCTTCTTCACCTACTTCTGAGAGCATTGACTCAAGACCTCACTTGTTTAATTCCTTCCTCCATTCCTACCTCTGAGGGCAGTAGTTCAAAAGCTCTCCTTCTCAGTCCATCTTCTTCTACTTCTGAGGGCAGTAGTTCAAAACCTCTCCTTCGCAGTCCATTTCCATCTCCTACCTCTGAGGGCAACAGCACAAAACCCCTTCCTCCTTCACTATTTCATCTTCCTCTCCTGCCTCTGAGAGTATTGACTCAAAACCTCCTCTTCAACCTCTGAGGGCAATACAAAACCCCTCCTTCCTTTACCATTCCCTTGGCGGCTCGTTTCTCAGAGGCAATGCCTGGAGCCCATCTCACCTTTTCCCGCAGCCTGCGGGGCCGTCCCCATACTCCAACGGGTCCTTTGATATGCGATCTAGTTATCAGTAAGTAAGCCCCAACAGAGCTCCTCTGATCCCGAGGACAAACATAAATAGACTTGCATAAGCGAATGTGGGTGAATCAAAGCTACCTTCATCCGAATCCTTATCGTGTCCATGAAGGCCAAAGAGCCAGTAAAGAGATACAAAGACCCCCAAAAACGTTTGATTTTATTTTTCTCTGGGATTTAGGATGGGCAACATCATCCCTCCCACTTTCAGAATGTTCAGTTGCGTTTACGGTTGAGTATTCTGAATGTGGGTAGGAGAGTGTCCATAAAGTGAAATAAACTTTTTTCCAGCGGTTCTGTGGGTCTTTATATATATCCTTTTGACACGGGATGGGTGTTCGGTTATGATTACAGCTAAAAGGGCCTCTGCCGGATCTAGACAATGCACAGAACGACGAGTTCTTGAATAGAGACGAAGATTTGATCGCAAATGACGTAGCTTTTAGCTGATTGGTCGACTGCTTTCTCCTAATGGCGTCACTTGATTCGTCGAACAGTATTGCTCAGATATATCGCTCTTTAAGACTTGATCGGATGATTAAAGAGATAAGTTTGGTAAGAATCGTTTTAATTTTTCAGTAGGAACTTTTTATAGTTCGTTTGAAGGGCGTTTGTTTCTCCTCTTTGGCAGAAAAAGTGTCGGATTGCCGTTAATGGCATTAGTATTGAAAATCTATAATCTTGTAGAGGTTAACGTTGACGTTCACAAAATACATTTTGGTTTATTATCCCTGCGCTTTGAGAGAGAGAGAGAGAGAGAGAGAGAGAGAGAGAGAGAGAGAGAGAGAGAGAGAGAGAGAAAGGAAAATTAGAGGATCAAAAGCAGTGTTAATATAATGGTTTTTACATGTAAAAGTTTTTGTCAGGCTATATTGGTAAAACAATAATGGAATATTAACTTCATATGCCCAGATCTAAGAGTGAAAATTAGGGATAAATCCAACCATAAAATACAAAATATTTTCAGTTCTACCAAATGCACTGTCTACAAATACACACACACACACACACACACACACACACACACACACATATATATATATATATATATAATATATATATATATATATATATATATATATATATATTATATATATATATATATATATATATATATATATATATATTATATAAAGAAGAAAGAGAGAAAATGACATGAAACCAAATATTTAGCTACTAGCATCTCGAAAAGGTCAGAATTCTCTCTCTCTCTCTCTCTCTCTCTCTCTCTCTCTCTCTCTCTCTCTCTCTCTCTCTCTCTCTCTCTCTCTCTCTCTCTCTCACCCAGCAAAAGAAAAAGAAAAACAAAAAAGCAAAATCAGGCAGAATGATTCTATTCTCGTGACACCTGGCTGAATGAAATGCAAACAGCCCAGAGCACTTTAAAGGCTCCCTGGTAAAATTGAGGGAAATAACGATGCCGGCCAAAAGCTACTTTTCCTGGTGGTTAAACACCGTCGGGTGGCTGCTAAAAAGAAAAAAAAAAAAAGAACGCAAACACTGTAACATGCGTACGTGATGTGATTGTTTGCAGAGACCAGGAGAGAGCCAGAAGAAATAGATTATAGAATAGGCGTGCAACCGCGAGGGAATGGGCGGTGGGCGGAGTGGGGAAGGTGGGCGTAGATGCAGTATTTGCAGCTGCATTCACGCCCCAGACGATAAACATTTATTTTCTATAATTTCTTGTGCCAGGTTGAGATAGTAAAAATGTGGTAGTGCGCATACGGCCTGACGTTGTAGGGACATTTCATTGGATTTTCTTAACTTTTAAATAAAATTTTAAATACTGGAAGCTTAGCCTGTGCTCTACATTGCAAAAATGAATTGAGAATGAGCAGATGCATTCAGAGATAACCTGAATACATCAACTTCGAAATGACTTTTCCAAACGCAGATAAATTCAGATCTAACTTTACTTGATAGTTATGTACAAAACGTTGAACAATATAGTAAGACGATAATACATTGAAAAAATACAAAACGTTGAACAATATAGTAAGACGATAATACATTGAAAAAATACAAAACGTTGAACAATATAGTAAGACCATAATACATTGAAAAAATACAAAACGTTGAACAATATAGTAAGACCATAATACATTGAAAAGGTGGAATATTGGAGAAAGGTCTGATGAATATCTGAGGAACGATTTCATCCTGGTGATTTGAGAATGACCTCATCGAGGTCATATAGTGAATAATGATATGATAACGCGCCATTTCACATTTCAACAAACACTTTAGCTCTCTCTCTCTCTCTCTCTCTCTCTCTCTCTCTCTCTCTCTCTCTCTCTCTCTCTCTCTCTCTCTCTTAACCGTAACTACAACCCGGAACAGCCCAGTAACAACTATGTACGTAATTAATTAATTGATTGCTCAAGGCTCCATAGACATTTTAAGGAAGCACCCCCATACCAATTCCTCGGCCTAATATCCAACACGGGGTCCCTCATTTGTGAGCACAAGGAGGACTTGTGACAGAGAGAGAGAGAGAGAGAGAGAGAGAGAGAGAGAGAGAGAGAATGATGCTCAGACCTTTCTCAAATATTGACATCTTGCGAAATCTTCTCGAATTGGCAATTAATTTCAACTCGTATATTAATACGACTTATGTTCCTAATTAATAGCCTCTCGAGAGAATATTATTATTATTATTATTATTATTATTATTATTATTATTATTATTATTATTATTATTGAAGCGTTGTCTGCCAAGATGGTTTGTTTCAATTACGTCAAAGAATGAATATAAATTAAATAAATTTGTTGTAAAGGGATGGCATGGTTGTTTTCAGTTTAAAGATACTTCCTAATTACAGTGGCTCTCGAGGTCGATCCCTAGCTGGGGAAAACAACTTAGGCATGTTTCCTAAAACTTTCATTTTACCTTTCTTTATTTAGTGAAATTGGGGACCTGGCACTTAGCGTCTGTGTTGGGTTTGCAACCAAAATGGACGAGGCATAGGGCTTGCGACCTCACGCTTAAAGACTGACTAAGAACTATATGTCCAGCACCTGGCATAACTACTCCTGAATAGTAACTGCAATTATTTAAATCATATATATATATATATATATATATATATATATATATATATATATATATATATATATATATATATATATATATATATATATATATATATATATATATATATATATATATATATATATATATATATATATATATATATATATATATATATATATATATATATATATAGTATATATATATATATATATATATATATATATATATATATATATATATATATATATATATATATATATATCATCAGTGAGGGATAGAAGTTTCTGATGGTAATCCGTACCTACCTGACCTTAAGCGAATCACCAAATTCTGTAAATGAGTCAATCAGTGCCAATAGATAATCGTTTTTATAGAGGAAGAAAACTTTTTAAGACTTTTTTTTAAGAAAAGCTAATTTTAGGCTACTGTTTTTCTCAAAATTAATATGCAGGGAGTATTTCTCTGTGTCGTTCTTGCATTTCACACTCAGGAGAAATCCACTTTAGATATACATCAACCTCGTGTCTCTATGCAGCTCGTTTCAAATTTTTATTGCCAGCCCTCGTAATTGCTAGTAATTCATGACATTCTATTCTTATACCTTCTCAGTGACATCAACTTTGAATATCCTTGATTATTTTGCACAAAGTAAAAATTGATATTCAAAGAAGATGCTAATTTGGGACTATATATTTGGGATATATATATATATATATATATATATATATATATATATATATATATATATATATATATGTGTGTGTGTGTGTGTGTGTGTGTGTGTGTGTGTGTTTGTGTGAGCGTTTGTATGTATGTATACATATATATATATATATATATATATATATATATATATATATATATATATATATATATATATATATATATATATATATATATATATATATTTGTAGGATATTATCTGAAAATTATGGGTCTATCAGTCTTGCCAATGAATTAAATAAGAATTTAATTTTTGTCAAGTAAATTACGCCTTAAATCAACGTAGAATTAATGTGTTTGTTATGAACTGAAGTCATAACTTAGCAATCTTAATCCCCCATGACTTCCTCGTTAGGATGCTAATGATGTATTAAGCGAGTCCCAGCAATCGTTCATCATTGTGAACGGTCTCAGAACGAATCATTTAACATCGAAGATTAGGAGAACGGGTGTTTGCCTGCGCATGCTCGATGCCAGGTCCTACTTCATGCTCTTAGCCTGACTAATAGGTTATTTTTCTATTAATAATTCTACTTTGCTTTTTGGTGTTAACAACTAACCCAACCCCTTTTTTCAAGTAGTAGTAAAACCCGCTAGAACATTTAGTTGTAGGGTAATGAAGGTTAGATCGAATTGACTGGTGATAATTATTTGCTTCCAAAGTTGCTTTCTTATCATGATTGGGGGGACTCTGTCAAAATCCACGGGAATGACTAAGAACAGATTCTAAAATCGGCCCTGGGCTAGATACCGTCATGAATTTTCCAGAACTATGGGCATCTGCATGACAGAATCGTCGGCAAAATTTTCTTAGGAAGAAAAATGGCCTTGAATAAATTCACTAAAAGTACTTTCATCAAAACATCCGTTTCCAAAAAGTCGTTTCACCAGCCTGTTATCATTAACAGAGCGAAAGAAAAACCTGCTTTTATCCCAAAGAAAGGGTTTTTGAGCATATTGTTTGTTCCGTGACGGTAGTATTGAAAATTATTGTAAGGATCCAGCAACAGAATAAGCCAGTAATATTAGTATCAAAATTAAGTGAATCAAACAATTGTATTTTCATTGGATTGTAAGGAGAAGAGAACATGGAACGCATTTTTCTGTGTATTTAATCGTGTATTGGCTATAAAGAAACAGTTAACAATTACATGGCTCTTTTTCTCTTATGTATTCGTTGCCAAAGCATACAAAATAAAACTGACGTTTATTTTTCATACTGCTGAGTCGTACCGGACTGAAACATTTTTAGCCAGTTACATATCCTCTTAATTTTACCAGATACAGCATTAAATGGTATTTTCGTTAACAAATACATTATCAATAGATGGAATAAAACATCAGAAGCAAGGACAAAGACTGATATAGATAGAGTATAATGACAACAGAAGCAAGGACAAAGACTGGTATAGATAGCGTATAATGACAACAGAAGCAAGGACAAAGACTGGTATAGATAGCGTATAATGACAACAGAAGCAAGGACAAAGACTGATATAGATGAGAGTATAATGACAACAGAAGCAAGGACAAAGACTGATATAAGTATAATGACAAAGAAGCAAGGACAAAGACTGATATAGATAGAGTATAATGACAACAGAAGCAAGGACAAAGACTGATATAGATAGAGTATAATGACAACAGAAGCAAGGACAAAGACTGATATAGATAGAGTATAATGACAACAGAAGCAAGGACAAAGACTGATATAGATAGAGTATAATGACAACAGAAGCAAGGACAAAGACTGATATAGATAGCGTATAATGACAACAGAAGCAAGGACAAAGACTGATA
Source organism: Macrobrachium rosenbergii (assembly GCF_040412425.1). Taxonomy (NCBI): domain Eukaryota; kingdom Metazoa; phylum Arthropoda; class Malacostraca; order Decapoda; family Palaemonidae; genus Macrobrachium; species Macrobrachium rosenbergii. Next base: position 31,625,440 of record NC_089755.1, read on the forward strand.
TAGATAGAGTATAATGACAACAGAAGCAAGGACAAAGACTGATATAGATAGAGTATAATGACAACAGAAGCAAGGACAAATGACTGAGGACAAAGAGATATAGATAGAGTATAATGACAACAGAAGCAAGGACAAAGACTGATATAGATAGAGTATAGACAGAAGCAAGGACAAAGACTGATATAATGATAATGACGACAGAAGCAAGGACAAAGACTGACTAGATATAGAATGACAACAGAAGCAAGGACAAAGACTATAATAGAATGACAACAGAAGAAGGACAAAGACTGATATAGATAGAGTATAATGACAAGGACAAAGACTGATATAGATGAGTAGAATGACAACAGAAGCAAGGACAAAGACTGATATAGATAGAGTATAATGACAACAGAAGCAAGGACAAAGACTGATATAGATAGAGTATAATGAACAAGGACAAAGACTGGTATAGATAGCGTATAATGACAACAGAAGCAAGGACAAAGACTGATATAGATAGAGTATAATGACAACAGAAGCAAGGACAAAGACTGATATAGATAGAGTATAATGACAACAGAAGCAAGGACAAGATATAGATAGAGTATAATGACAGAAGCAAGGACAAAGACAGAGGAGCAAGGACAAAGACTGATATAGATAGAGTATAATGACAACAGAAGCAAGGACAAACAGATAAATAGATAGGTAGATAGATAATTAGGTGAGTATAACCACTACAGAAGCAAGGACAAGAACTAAGATAAATAGATTAATAGATAAACAGATTGACAGAGTATAACGACAACAAAAGCAAGGATGATAACTGAGATTGATAGATAGATAGCATAGATAGATAAACAGATTAGAGAGAGAGATTAGAACAACAAAACTAAAGACAATAACTGAGATTCATAGATAGACAGATAGATAGACAGATAGCGTTTAACAATAACAAAACCAAGGACAATAACTGAGGCACAAAGACAGACAGATAGATAGATAGATAGATAGATAGATAGATAGATTATAACGACCACAAAAGCAAGGACGGTAACTTAAGCAATAGCAACGGAAATTGCTCCCAGCTCGAGCATAAGTTAACCGCAGAAACTTTATCACATGCATTGGTCCGTGAGCGCATGCAAATCCCTTTTAGCACTGAACAAACGCGCGCTCACACACGCGCACTCAAATACAAACATTCCAGAAACCTATTACGTAGAGTAAAAAAAAAAATCGACAAAAGAAATGCCATAAGTAACGGCCGTAACAATAGCCCGCGGAATGAAAGCGAATTTCGCTTTCTTTAATATGACTTCAGCCATTCGCCAATACTCTCTCCACCGGGTTTTATTTTAATATGCCCTTGTTGAATGTGGCCTTGTTGAAAGGCCAGCTCTCTCTCTCTCTCTCTCTCTCTCTCTTCTCTCTCTCTCACACACACGCATTATTTTCTCGTTTTTTTTTTTTTTTTTTTTTTTTTTTTGCTTTAATGATTTTCTTCCAACTTCTTCGACTTGATGCATTACTCCACAGTAATGAAAGGAAGGTAAATTAGAGATTTTTAAGCAAAGGCGTATCTTATACACGACTGTAAATTGACTTCATAAGTAATGTTGTTACAGTGTTTTTGTTTTAATGATTTATGTTGCAATGCAGAAGTAGTTGGAGGAGCCTCATTAAAAACAGCAACCCCGACTAGGGATTACGCTGAGAAGCAGAAAATGGCTAAATGCATTTCCCAGGGATAATGAGAAAGTGTAAGTTATATAGTAATGCTTGTGTTTTGAAATGAAAAGTTTAAATGTATTATTATCTTTTACTCAGTCTACAAGAAATATAGTTACAGTGTTTCTGATTCGTTAGTAGAACTAAGCTAAAATGTAAAATTGTTAAAAGTGTTAGTGTTAGTTTTAGGAAAAAAGAATTCCGATAATTATGTCGTAGTAATTGCGTATTTGTTTGGGTAATAATTTGGTTCACTTATAAAGACTATTGGCGTATTTTCATGACTTTTCCTTGCAGAGATTTCACTGACGCTAAAGTTTTCCAGACGTCTTAATATTATTTTATTTTTTAATCCAAAGCGTCAGAATACGGCAATGTAAGAGAGGATCGAGACGTCAAGACTCGATCTCCACCACTGGGACGTAACGCATCCTAACTAAACGAAGACCTAGATATCATGTTTCAGCATACTTATAAGGAAGTTGGCCGCAGGTTGGGCTACGGCAAATCTGTCGTTACAAACAGGAAAAAAATTTGTAAAAATACGGGACAATAGAGCAAATAAAACATTAAGACAAAACAGCTACACGTTGATGAAAAGATTGTAAGACGTATAGAGGAGAATAAAAAATAGATGTTTTTAGTTTTCTGTAAAAGAAAACTATTGTGACAGCTTTATCTGTCCGTCCGCAGTTTTCCTGTCCGCACTTTTCTGTCCGCCCTCAGATCTTAAAAACTACAGAGGCTAGATTGGCTGCAAATTGGTATGTTGATTATCGACCCTCCAGTCATTAAACATACCAAATTCCAACCCTCTAGTCTCAGTAGTTTTTATTTTATTTAAGGTCCAAGTTAGCCATAGTCGTACCTCTGGCACTGCTGCAGGTACCAACAACACAGACCACCACCGGACCGTGGCTGAGTTTCATGGGTCGCGGCTAAGAGTTTTATGGGCCGTGACTGAGTTTCATGGGCCGCGGCTGAAAGTTTCATACAGCATTATACGCTGTACAGAAAACTCGATCGCGCCGAAGAAACTTAGGCACATTTTTTACTTGTTTATTGTTAGGACTGGAAATCTTGCAGAACCTAGGGTATATAAGTCCTTAACATTATACCTAACCGAGAGTAAGGAAATTCAGAATCAAATATATATATATATATATATATATATAAAAACAAATGTCATATATATATATATATGTGTGTGTGTGTATGTGTGTGTGTGTGTGTGTGTGTACTTGTAATAGCCACAATGCCCTCTTAACTTCTTGAATTCTTCGCGCTTTTTTGGATATGCTTGTCACTACAAAGCCGTAAGATCCAAGCGCAAGAAATTGAAGAGGCTGTGATGCCCGGTCGTGGTCAGGTTGGCAACGTGACCTTGTGATTATGGTGAAGCGGGTTCGTTTCCCGCTACCGGGCATCACAGTCTCTTCAGTTTCTTGCGCTTGGATCATATGGCTTTGTAGTGACAAGCATATCCAAAAAGCGCGAAGAATTCGAGAAGTTGAGAGGGCATTATTACAAGTACATATTATCTGGTAAAAGTGAAGTACATATGTATCTGGTAAAAGTGACCTATAGATTCTACATATATATATATATATATATATATATATATATATATATATATATATATATATATATATATGGTATATAAAATATTTTTTATTCCACTGATTGGAAAATAAAACAATCTCGCAAGACTCTACTCTAGTTTTATTGAAAACAAATAATAAGTAGCCAAGACTGTCCTCATTCCGTTAAGAAATTCCTTGAAAAACGATCGTAACTTGGCATTACTCTATGATTTCTGTCTAAATGACATATTTCGTAAAAATACCTGATATTCTCGCTTTCATTACATAGATGGTGAACGCGTAATGAATGAATACCTGTGTAATCTAAAACAAATTGAAAAAAAAAAAAAAACAGAAAGCAGTAATTTTCTTTGCGGACACAAACTCATGTGTCCACCTGTAAGATTGACAAATTACATGTCATTTCTGTCTCATTATAAATCTGAATTACACAATCTGTTCCCAGGCATGACATTCTCTCCATGTTTATGCAGATCCCGAACACGCAGTGTGTGAAAATCGTTATAAAATAACAAAGGAATTTAATATAAAGATAAATAAATCAATAAAAATGCTATTATGAACTGAAATAAGACCGCGTGAACACCTTTTCTGACACTGTAACTTGAAAATCATTTTCCCCGCGACAGCACGTGATACCCCAATCCCCGGGAACAGTATAACCAATTTGAAGTGGCTATAACATAAACTGTTATTGTATAATTATTCTGATGCGAAATGAGGGCCAACTCATTTCACTGAAATTATATATATATATATATATATATATATATATATATATATATATATATATATATATATATATATATATATATATAAATATATATATATACATATATATACATATATATATATATATATATATATATATATATATATATATATACAGTATATATATGCATATATATACGTACACCCAGCTCGTGTATTGGCAGCAATGAGACCATAAATCTCTCATTATGCCTCATTCAGAGCGGAAGACAGATCGTCCGTCCGGTTTGCCAATGGTTAGTGAAGCCGTTTCGGGGACTATAAACGCGAAATTCTGCAGGTTAAGCAAGACACGAATTCCGCAGTAAAATGCAACGGGGAGACAAATGGATTCCATTTAATTTCATTTTTCATTCTGTTGCTTTAAAAGTGACTGTTGATATCCGTAATTGAACATTTTTCAGGCTCTTATCTTGCCATCCTAACCAAGAATGGGTCTCAGTGTGGCCTGAGGAGGTAGTAGGATGTGTGTGAGTTTCAGTATCACTACATTTCTGCTTACAAAAATACAAGAGAGGTCTGATTAATGAAAGATACTGAATGTGTTTGAATGACAACTTTTTTCCTTCAATACTTCAAGCAGTAATAATAAGAATCATAATCTTAATTTTGTAATAATTTTATAGATATAAGAAGAGTAGGCTGTGTTTTGTGTGTGTGTGTATGTATATATATATATATATATATATATATATATATATATATATATATATATATATATATATATATATATATATATATATATATATTTAATAAGAATCATAATCTTAATTTTGTAAAAATTTTATAGATATAAGAATATATGTGTATATATATATATATATATATATATATATATATATATATATATATATATATATATATATATATTTATATATATATTATATTTATTTATTTATTTATTTATATGTTGTGTGTTATTTATTTACTTACGTATATATGAATGTATGCATTTATGTATGTATGTACCTATATGTTTGTGTGGGTGTATGTGAGCATTTTACTGAAATAAAACTTCTGCGATTATGCTTCCGTGAGTGTTTCTTAGCAATGACAAATATCCAAACAGCACAGAGTCCTTTACATCGACTATACACGATAACGCCACGAAGTCTGACCGAGCCGCCATCTTGAGAAAGCCTTGAATAGCCCACGTCAGACGTGCTAGACGAGGAAGACGCTGAGGGGCTTGTAAGACGTTTGCTTTTATTTTTCTTTTGTTAACTGAGACGAAAGAACAAAAGTACGAGCAGTTATTGTTTAATCCAAATGATATCAGAGGGACCTTATAGATAAGCATCAGATATCTATTTTTAGAAAATATAAGTCATTTCTTCCACAAAAATATCGAATCTCTCTTATTTTTAAAGGTTAAAGTTTGTGTAGTTGTTATCAAAAAGCAGCTTCTAATCACTTCAGCAATCTTAGGTTTACTTTAAATATGATTTATAACAAATGTTTGAGGTGAAATAAGATATGTAACACAATAATATTATACAAAAAAATGTGACATGGTAATGCATGTTTGATTATAACTTCAAAATATCTAGTTATAACTAGAATAGTGGAAGCGATTATTATTATTTTACGTTGTTAATGCTATTTTTGGATGATGTTGATATTTACTTTTAAAGCAAGTGTGATGATTAATAAAAATAAGTGTTGCATAGAGTAAAACTACTATTGTCAAGACTGACACTTACATAAAAGTT
>NC_089755.1:31633742-31641242 GCF_040412425.1 Macrobrachium rosenbergii
ATGACGGTTTACGTGAATTAATGGAAACATTCCAAAACTAAGGAGACGCCAAGTTTTACCCCCCGCTGTTTGCTTTAAACTTTAGCACTTAGTGTGTCCTTTTTTTTTTAATTAGGTGAATATTTTAAGCTGGGGATATGATATTGTTTCCTTTTATTTTAAAAATGAATGACACGCAATGAAGTGAATAATTTTGTAGGCTCATCACGTTTCTTGAATTAGCCAATTTTGAGGTGGTTATTATAGCTAAAGTGATTATCCTTAGAATTTTGTTTGGCTTTCTTAAAGGAATTTCAGTAGTTTTTCATAGTTGTATCAGTTTTCTTAACGAATGTTTCGGCATTAATCTAAGCCTACCATCTTAAAGTATAGGAATTAACCTAACCTACCTTGTCAGTAATAGAAATTTATTTGAAATTCCTAGAACACAATGCAGTTTAATAGGTCAGTTACCATTCTCGTCTCATATAGTAAGGTTGATCTTTCCAGATTCCAGGATTTAGGGAACACAGCGGTGAATTACCCTGCAGTACTGCGTCGATTTTGTCGGTTATGTGAAGTTGAGTTTTGTTTCAAACTGGAGATTTTTTGCAGTTCTGAAGGTTTGTATTTAATATCGTTACGTTCTTTAGACTCTGACATCTGATAAAAAGACTAAATGATTGATGTGTAACGTCTTTTTCAAACGTTTTATAACTACTTTACATCTAAATATGTGGTTATACATATCTTTAACTAAATCAAACATTAAAATGTGCATAATAGTGCTAATACCACGGTAAATATGTAAAACGGTAATTGTTCAGGAGAGGGTGCAACGATTTTTAGGTTTAACGACGAAAAACGGCAAGAAACCATCAGATTGGTGTTGCACAATGCATAGAAACATGAGGAAACTCTTTAAAAACAAGAAACTATCACTTACTCTTACACATATAATCTAACCCTAAATCTACTACTACAATTATAGGGGACCCCCAGTGGGAACTGGGGTTTTGGGTGGGGGGAAGAGGATAAAATGATTTGTAGGGCACTAGCTAACTTAACACAACCACCTAACCTAACCTAGGGCGCCGTATCCCTACCTAGACCTGGCGAGGCTTCGCCCCCTACGACCCCCTACAAGGGCACTACCTAACACAATCATCAAACTTAATCTAAAGTGATGCTGCTGGTAGTGTTGCTGTATATACTATATACTACCACCACTATTATAGGTATACTAAAGATAAATGATAAATTCACCGTAACTTATGTAGCATTCACTACAAGAAAGTGGACTTTCCTCAACAGGATCTGGAATAGCCGGTAAATTCTGCTGCGAAGAAGTGCCCGCTACGGATTCCATGTCTAAGAAGGAACTGAAATGGCGTTGATAGGATAATGTATTCTTGCGCCGAGAAAATCTTCGAACACCCGCGCCATTGGCCAAAGTTTATGAGGTGTCAAAAAATGAAACTATGATTGGCTACACGCATAAGACGTCATAGTGTACTAGTTTCTCTGCGGATTTTAGCAGTTACACGGCTCATTTGAGCTGAAACAAGACACAGTAAACAATAACAAAAGACTTAGAACAAATCGGGGAGGAGAAGAGTAGTACGAGTTTGATCGCCGATATTTCGAATTTTATTGAATTTTACCACATTATCTCACTCACATACCACTATTTACACACATTGCTACACATTCTAGTAAAAAAATATTGAATATCACTTATATCTTCATGCGGCCCTCTCCTGAACATTTACCTGTAAAACTATTTTCAGATGTGCGTAGAATAAGTTTCTGAAGTATACAAATCTGTATACAACTTCAGTGACGAATAAGATAAGAAATGACTCAATATATTTATCCATCAAGAATAGCTTTTCTGAAACTACGATTGCTCAGTCATCTTGTATGGTTTCATAACCGGAGTTTGGCATACGAGCCAAAGGTGGGTTTTCAAAGCTTTGTCTTCTACCAAACCAAGTTTTTTTTCCTCCACCCCTACAGGGACGGTGCCCCTGTAGGGGTGGAGGCCCTGTTCCGTAGGTCATAAGGTAATAAAGATTTTCCTTTCAGGTGGTAAGTACATTAAACCAGTGCTACTTATTAGTTAAAGTCCTTTGTTTAAAGTAAAGAAACTGGCTTTTTTGCTAATTGTGATTAATTTTAGGTTTCTGTAGCGCTTTGTTTCTTAGTGTATATATATTAACCTAACTTATTTATCCTTAAATTTTGATCAACTTAGTCCATATTTGTCAATGCAAGTTCGTAAATAATTCATAGCTTTTCGTTAGCATAGTCTTAATTTTTTCCGGTCTAAAGCTCCTAACATTAATTAAATCGAGTAGTAAATGTATTTCGGTTACAGCAGCAGCTTCGGACTTCGTAGAGGTCTGTGGCGCGAGTTCAAACCCGCAGCCGACTGATCAGAGAGGCAGACACTTTGCTATCCGTGTAGACATCCCGGGATTATATATGTAATCAACGGATAGGTTTGCTTAAAAAGCAAATGGATGTTACAGACTAAATACACACACAAAACAAAGCCACTACAACACCTTCTAAAAACATAACAAACATCTCACGTCTCGAACTCTCGCCATACCCGCGCAATAACTTTCGCTGCTGGGAAGAAAGGGCGTTGGGTCGGGTATGATACATGAACCATACGTACCGGGGTCTAAGCGATGTCAGGCAGGGCAGCCGATCGAGACCACAGGTCTACCCCAAAGCCAAATCAAAAAGTCCTTCAAAAGAAGGCATCGTGCTTACCCCATACAAAAATGGGAATAAAAGCACGTTAAAAGAAGAAGAAGAAGAAGTAAATGTATTTCCTTAAAAATTTGTTAATTTGAAAGGTTATGTAAGAGTTATTTTTTTATTAAATCAGTTTACTTTGCAGTAATGGTATATTAATTAAAAACATACAAGAATTTAAGTTATTCTTTTGATTGCTACTTAAAGGTTAATTAACGCTGTAGTTTAAATTGACAACTATTTTATCAAATTTAAAATGTGACCTCATTGAAATGGATTTGTCAGTAATGCAATGAACAGACCTTTTGTATAGTTATGGTGCCAACACTGAGCAAACTCATTCTTAACTAAGGCCCTAACACAGCGAGCAAACCCTTTTTTGTATTTTGGGGATGTGGGGGTGGGGGGAGGTTTAAGCTTCAGTTTCACTCTCAGCCTTGTGACATGTTAGCAGGTTGTTTTCCCTGCCTCCTGAGTCGTTAGCAGTTGTTAGGTTTCCGTGGCTGAATGACTAGTTAGCAGGTACCTGTACTGATCAAATTTATTTCTGGTGATAGAAATTCATTTCTCGCTATAATGTGGTTCGGATTCCCCAATAAGCTGTACGTCCCGTTGCTAGGTAACCAATTGGTTCTTAGCCACGTAAAATAAGTCTAATCCTTCGGGCCAGCCCTAGGAGAGCTGTTAATCAGCTCAGTGGTCTGGTAAAACTAAGGTGTACTTAACAGTTCATGAAGGCATGGCTCTCCATGCTAGAGTTAAACAGGATTTTGGGTAATAGGTTTCGGCTAGAAAAGGTTAGGAACCCCTTGTAGAGGGTAGCACCGTCATCGCTCCTCACGTTGTGCGCAGTAGGCTATTACTAAAGGTAATTTGTAGCGTCCCTAACTGCACCCACTTTCAGCCTGTTACTCTGCTACCATTCCCGCTTCCTTTCTTCCATCTTGCTATTCACCATTCTTGATTCGCAATTTTCGAGCGCTGAGTGGCCGAAAATGCCCCAGTGTTTGTCTTTACAGCCTAATTTTCAAAAGCCAGTCAAATTTGAAAGCCACTGTTGAAGGGTTATTAAGTCTTTCGTGTTTATTCAGTTTCTTCTGTCTCGTTCAAGTTTTCTGTTTACAGAGATCCAGACATGCTGGTGGCAGGTACCTATTTCACTACTTCGGTCATCAAAGACCTGATGGAATTTTAACTGAATTATTCCAAATCATTACGGGTCGCTTTTGCTTGGGAGGCGAAGGTATTCACCACTGGGCCACGAGCAATTAGATAAATTTCGTTATCTCAAGTGGTTTTCCTTCGTGTATAGTGTTTTATCGGTTTTGTAATTAAGTTTTTCTTGTTTTTATGAGGCATTTACGTCTATTTTCTAAGAACTTTTATTGTATCATGGTGATACGCCATAACTTCAAGCCCTCGCCTCAGCTTTCCATGAAATAGACAATCCTCCGTGGGGTTGGGGCAAAAAACACGTACGTTTTCTCAGATAGATGAGCAGATACGTTGATCTCCCAGAAATGAGTAGTTAGACGTTGAGTTAAGTATACCTTAGTTCAGGGGTTTTCAACCTTTTTTCCCCCACGTACCATTTTGGGTATTTTTAATGTCAGTAATGTAGCCCCATTACTTTGTATAGAGTAGAAAACAAAACAAAAGCAGAAAAACATTCCATTGTGTATGTCTGCAAGTACTGTACTGAAGGGAAGTAAGTACACAACTCTCCTGACATAACCAACAATATTGTAAACACAAAGAATTCCATAAAAATAAAGAAAATTGTTGATAATTATTTATCTGTGGCTATGCAGTCAGTGGGCGGCCAGGCCCTAACCCTAACACCCGTGGGGAGAGCGTACCCCTAACTGACCCTTGAGGTACCCCTGGGCACGCGTACCCAGATTGAAAACCCTGCCTTAGTTTAACCAGACCACTGAGCTGATTAACAGCTCTCCTAGGGCTGGCCCGAAGGATTAGACTTATTTTACGTGGCTAAGAACCAGTTGGTTACCTAGCAACGGGACCTACAGCTTATCGTGGAATCCGAACCACATTATAGCGAGAAATTAATTTCTATCACCAGAAATAAATTCCTGTAATTCTTCATTGAGCCGGCCGGAGACTCGAAGTCGGGCCTAGCAGAGTGCTAGCCGAGAACTCTACCGACTCGTCCAACGAGGAACTAGTTAGGCATTGAATATTAGTGAAATATCCACAAAGCCTCATTCGTGTTGCATGTTGGAAAGGGGGAAATAAATTGAATATTTTTTGTTTTAGAAAAGTTTGTCAATAATTCATCTGTTTTCAGGACGAGACTAAATGACTGGACGTTCTCCCTCACAAAATAACTGCCGACGTAAAAAATAAAGTGGCAAATAAAGAATGAATGCGAACAATAAATGCTTTGATGACAAGTGAAGAAATTTAAATGGAAGTTTGCACAGTGCTGCTCTCCTCAATTACGTTATACAAAAGATGCCAAACGAATAAAATAAAATATGCCCAGAACCTTCACACCTTTTGATCCTTTTCAATGGAATATTTTCAAAGGGTAAAAGGAAACAAATCCTTATTTTCTTTCATTATGCCCTTTCATGAAATAAATATCTGGATATTATAAATAAATGAAACTCAAATATACCATGAAACTGTCACATATATCCTTTCTTTTACATGCTCTTGAAATGCAAAAATAAACTGAATAGTGTCATTGAAACATGAAGGCTAATTATATATTTTATGCAGGAATTCGTCCTAAAATCATTAGGTCGATTTATTTTGTGATGGGCGGTACGGGTGAATTTCCCTGTACACCCAGCTAAAACAGTTCAGTGTCAAAATTGCAGTCTGAGAATTGACTGCAGAGTAGCATATCTCATTTATGAACGAATGAATATAATGAGGTTGTCTTTTTGTATTTTGTAGAAACTGACTGTAGCGCAGTTCAGTGGAGCCCTTAGAAACACTGCCACTTAAAGGTTCCTAGTGTGCTTGGTTCCCGGTCATTCGTATGTGTAACAAGCACTGGCATTGGATTACTTGAAGTCTTCTTTCAGTGGTAGTTTTATCCTTATTTTTAAACTCATACTTTTTTGTACAAGTTATTTACAGTTTAACAGACCCCTCTTATCAGAGTATACGGTTAGCTAAATATTTAAATAACAGACAGTCCGCAGAGAAATAAAAGCATCTGTTTTCTATTAATGAGAAAACTATATAAGTGTTGACAGACATATTACTGCCAAACCACTTATTTGTACTCGGAGCCTTCAGAGGCTTGTACTCACAGCCTTCAGGGGCTTGTACTCACAGCCTTCAGAGGCTTGTACTCACAGCCTTCAGAGGCTTGTACTCACAGCCTTCAGAGGCTTGTACTCACAGCCTTCAGGGCTTGTACTCACAGCCTTCAGAGGCTTGTACTCACAGCCTTCAGAGGCTTGTACCCAGAGCCTTCAAGAGGCATGTATGGTTATCATAAAATTAAACTTAAAAAAATGAACGTCTGCACAGCTGAACCACTCAAGACTACAGCCTTGTGATAAAGCTTCTAAATAAGAGCTTCTCTGAAATATAGAGATTTGGTCGAAAAATGGGCGGAATACAGAAATTCCAGATAGTTTCCTGGTCCCTTTGATTTCTGGCTCTAACGAAATTTAGCGAAGCTACGAAAGGAACCGAAGGGTTTTGTTAGAATGGATAATGGTGATGACTATTAGCATTGATTGTTAGGCAAGGAAATGCAAAAGTTTTCTTAGTAAATCTTGGCCGAAGATGGCTTTAGCTCAAAAACACTTATATTTGTAATGAATGGAATATGGTATTTTCCTTTAGGAGTTATATAAATTAATGATTACAAGAATATTTATCAAGAATTTAATTCATTCACCTCAATCGGACATTATTACGTAAAGGCCTGTCCAGACGAGCGGGCCTGATCGGCGGGCAAACACTGTTCCCATAACCCGTTCCACTATACTGACCGACCGAGTGTGTAGCCAGAACGATGCGATTGACTGGTAACGATGCTTCAGAAGCGAGAGAGAATATAAACGGCTGAAGTGCCCGACGGGCATGCCCGCTAGTGTGGACAGGCCATAAGGCTGCGTCCACACGATCGAGCTTTGTTCGACGAACTTTGTCCGGTGTGACGTCAGAAGCGGGCAAAGTTCTGACTTTGCTCGCTGTTTCTCCGCTTCTGACGTCACATCGGACAAAGTTCGTCGAACAAAGCTCGATCGTGTGGACGCAGCTTAAGAATGCATTCGGCAGATTAAAAAAAACAAAATTTGTATGAATTTCAATGAACTTTGAACTCTTAGTTTTGATGCAAAGAAAGCGGGTCAGTAAAATGAACTAAAGTTAAATAGGCGTTACCGGTGACCAAAAGATTAAGTGACAGCTAAATCAGAAATGTAAAGGTATTTGTATTAAAGATTGGTATAAACTTGTGTATTTATGCAAAGCTTTAACTAGCGCTTCCGCGCACACATTTTTCCAAGGAAGTCAACCTCGAAATTAAAAACTAGGACGAAAACAAAATGAAAATTCCACTTAAAAGTTTCGTAGTCCAACGGATCTTTTCGAAAGTGACCCAGTTACAATACGATAGAGTTATATCGTAACAAAATTCAAATGAACAGGTGTAGAAATGAAGAAAAGATGAAGTGTATTTAGCCCAAAATGCGCTAAATACACTTAATAAATTAACAAAGGTAAACAAGTAGTGAAGGTTATATTCATAAGCACCGACAT